>NC_056727.1:633672757-633870257 GCF_019279795.1 Protopterus annectens
AGCCATGCATCCCAAATCTCTGACAAGTTCTGATACCCTTGATAAGTGTAAGCATGGGCCTGGGAGATGTTATAAAATGTGCCAGCACTGCATTACATGTGCAGTCATGACTCCCAGAAGTCTGAGCAGTCTAAGATCTTGTTCTGTTCCTTTATTTCTTCTTTGATGTTTGAGAATGAAGAAACTGGATCTGTCTCTATCAGTGAGGCAAAAGAAACAGTCTATTCTCCTTATAAAGGCCTGTGATAAAATACTGGCCTGAATGGAAGAGTTAAATCTGTGTTGTCCCAATCTAGGACACAGAATTCTTAAAAGGGGGGGGGGCAAATATTAATTCTCACTTCCCCGTATGTAAAATGTAATGAACGTGAAAGGGTGAAAAGGGAATTTTCATGTACATGACAACAAGATGTGGGCTACATCTGTGCAAATCTAAGTGTAAAATCATTTAAACTGAAGAACAAAGTTCTAGTTTCTTCAAACCTTCATTTTAGGCCTAATATTAACTAGCTATGAAGTTATAATTTGATTTTAAACTAGAGAAAAATTATGTTTTTTTTTGGTTCTTTGCCAAAGAGATTAACCAAACAGAGGAAGAATGAATGAATGGATGGTAGACAGATGGACTGAAGGTAAGACTTGTACAGAGCAATTCGGAATAATACACAAACTCCAAATGCGGATGTCTTGTGGAAAATATCTAAAAAGACTTCACAAGTACTTGAAGTAGATTGGAGAGACCTTTATTGTTTCAGTTCAGGGAACCCATAAAGGAACATTTGCAGTAATGGTGTGTGAAAAATAATGCAGATTTTTACACACCAATTTTCTGATGCATCAGACTCTGCAACATAAAAAAAGACTGAAGACAAATGGATATGTTGATCCTCTGTAGCAAAGACATGATTCGTTTTAAAATCTGGAAGGAATAAATCATAACTGAAGTCAAATGTGTCAGTAACATAGGTATATATATATATATATATATATATATATATATATATATATATATATATATATATATATATATATATATATAAATAAAAGGGTCAGGACTTTTACTTAGAAGTCTTAAAAAAAAAAGCACAACAAAACATCCATCCATACCATGGCCATATGTATGATTCAAGAGGTTGTTACAAAAGTCCAGCATCTGGCTTTATCCATCAAACTGCTCTAAGTCTTGGTTTTATAGGACGTGTATAATAGTTAATAATCCATAGATTTCTAAAAAAAATAAATTCTTCTCCTGTGCTAGGTATGGAATAACACTGAAGGTGTAGACTCCTGTAAGTAACCAGGTATCACTGTCTCCCCAGTTGTACAGTTATAGAAAGCATTAGATACTTCAACAATTATCTTTAAAGTCAGTATGAACACCTCCTCAGATAACCCCTGAAAAGAGGCCTTTGGCCAAGTGGGACTAACCCAGTCAACAAAACGTTAACAAATAAATAAGAAGGCCTTCAAATCAAACTAAACATGGGTACCTAACATGGGGAGTTACCCAACCTTCTTGCTACTAAGACCAACAGTGTGACAACAGCAGGTTACTTACTTATTTGAATCAACAGCAGCATACACTGTACATTATCATCTGGCCAATCATTTGCAGCAGTTCCCTTGTGCCATTTTTCCACAGTTGGTAGCACAGCATTCTATTGTATTCTTGTCGCTGTGGATTTAAAGATTCACCTGATCAATGAGCTCATATTCAACTTGCCAAGCTCACAACATATGGTGGGATCAAGTTTCAAGTCTGCCACTGATTTCTCTACTGAATAACTCTAAGACAGGCCTGACAGTTTATTTTTGGTTTGTATGAAACAAACTACTGACATGACTGTCCCACAGTTTGGTAATATAGAAGTTATGGATATGACTCAGATTAACTAAAGAAAACTTAACCTAGGGGAGTGTCATAGGTTCATAGGTTCATACTAGGCTATCTGCCCTAGGGCATTTATAAGCCTAGCCAGAATGTGTTTGGCTTTCGCCACCCATTTTAAATTAATTTTGCTATGCCCTTTTTCGAGGTTAGTATACTGTGCCTCTGTCTAACAGTGACAGAGAAGTGATACCCGGGTTAAACCTACGATCTCCCATCCACACATCAAGATTCCTCTTGAAGAGAGTCAATGAGGGACTCTGCCTAACCTGGACTGGGATTTTATTCCAGAGTGAAGGGAGCCTCTGGGTTATGAATCTGTCCCTCCAGCATGTCCTATTTATTTCAGTGCTGAGGTTCAAGTCTCTCGAGCACGTAGCTCGATGGGATTTGGATTTTCTGAGGTGCAGCATGTCCATTAATTCCGGGTTGGACATGGCTTTATACATCAGGCACAGATCGCCCCTGAACAGGCGGTATGCCACTGAGTAGAGCTGGAGTTTCTTTAACCGGGCAGCATATGGCATCTGTTTGAGCCCTTTGATCCTCTTGGTGAGGTACTTTTGGGGTCTTTCCAGTTGCTGCAGGTGTCTGGTAAGGTACATCCCAAAAGGGGCATTGTACTCAATTATGGGCCTGATAAGGGATGAGTAAAGAGGCATGACGACCTCCCCTGATCTAGATGTGAATCCCTTCATGATTAGGTGGGCTATATAAAATGTTTTTCTAACCACTTTGGCCACGTGGTTGTCAAATGAGAGACTGCTATCAACTTGGGTCCCCAGGTCCCTAATTACTTCTTCTGTACTTAATGGATTACCACCTATGTGGTAATTTGGGCACTTTTTTGCCAAAGGGATGACTATACACTTTTTGGCATTTAGCTTGAGGCCATGGCTCTGGCACCAGTTGTCTGTTTCTATGAGGCCCTTTTGGAGGATGCTTGTGTTGGCTGGAGAGTCGATTATGGCGCCCAGTTTGCAGTCATCTGCGAACTTGGTCAGCCACAGTCCTTCCGTGTTGGCCTGTACCTCCGAGAAATATATACCGAACAAGAGAGGTCCCAGGACTGAGCCTTGTGGGACGCCACTTGTAACTGGTTTGGAGTCTGACATGGCTCCAGCAATTCTAACCATGTGGGTTCTGTCCTTGAGACAGTTTGCAACCCATCTAGTGACATAGGGGTTTATATTTAAGCTGGTGAGCTTATCTATAATGCCTGAGTGGGGTATTGCATCAAAGGCTTTTGTGAGGTCCAGGTAGGCTGTGTGGACCACCTTTCCCTCGTCAATGGCCTTGGTGACTGTTTCAAAGAAATCAACCAGGTTTAAAAGGCAGGATCTGCCCTTAACAAAGCCGAACTGGGTAGGATCCAGTGTCTGTAGGTCCCCAATATCTTTATTTATGAGGTCCATGATGATCCTTTCCATAGCTTTGCAGACCAAGCTAGTCAGGCTTATGGGGCGATAGTTTCCAGGATCCGTTGAGGCACCACCTTTGTGGAGAGGGACCACTGTTGCTGTACGCCACTCTTTGGGTACATATCCTGTAGTAAGGCTGAGATTGCTACTCTAACAATGCCACTGTCATCTCTCCCAACTCTACCACTAAACTGTTAGGTATTACAATTGATAATAATCTCTCTTTCAACCAACACATTAACATCTCCATAAAACTTGTCAATAGGAAAATAGGATCCTTATATCGGATTAGACCATTTCTGACACCTTCCACTAGAACTAGGATTGCACACTCCCATCTTCTTTCCACTCTTCTCTATGCTTCTCCCATTTTTACCAACCTCAAGAAAAACAACCTTACCAAATTGGCAACCTGCTACAATAACATTGCTCGCTTCGCTACAGGGAACCCCTACAGAACACATCACTGTCTCACCCTGAAACCACTAGGCTGGCCAGAGTTTCAAAACTATCTTGCAATCCAACAACGCACTATTGCCCATAAAATTCTGTACCAACCAATGAACACCCCTATACTCTCTCAACTCATAATCCCCTATAATAATCTTAACTCTCTCCGCTCCTCTAGTAAACTATTGGCTAGTTCTATAAAATCAAATAACACTGCTGGTGACTCCCTTTTTACCAATTCAGTAGGTACAAAATGGAATTTACTTCCTAGCAACATAACAAAGATTACATCATTACCTCTTTTCAAACAAAACATTAAACAGCACTTCCAAAATCACTGGCTGTGCACCTGTAGTAAACCTGATTAACTTTCCACTACTTATACTCTACTTTATAACTATCTCCTACTTCTTTCTTACTCCATCGTCCGCTTAGCTTTCCTCTTCTTCTGCCACTTGTCTTCCTAATTACTTCTTTGCTTACTGACTGTCTTACTTGCTCTCTTTGCTTGCTGACTGTCTTACTTGCTCTCCTTTCCATAACTAATCACTTCTAATTTCCCTTATTCTTAGCTCTCTTTTCTCTTACTTCCTACCTGTATCAATATCTTACAAAGTATTTTTAACTTTATATAATGTTTTTGGACTTTAACTGTGTGTGGTAGTAATTATTTCATTTAATATCTTTATCATACTTAGTATTTTATGTTTGTATAAGTATTTTTTTTTTTTTTTTTTGGACTGTAACTGTGTGAGTCAGTAATTAACTCACTTAGTAATAATAAGTAACTGTAGAGTTGTTAGCTTTTGTCTCTTCAAACTTTCTTTAAAACACAAGTATGTTTTCCTTTATTGTATTCTCTGTGGAGCTTTTCTCCCCAGGCCTCTACTGAAAATGGAAATATCTCCAGCTAGACTAGCCCGGTCAACAAATGTAAAATAAAATAAATAAATGAAATAAATAATAAGATTGAACAGTAGTTTTATGTTTGGGTTTAGCTCTTCTTGGAGTTCATGTAGGACGCAGCCCGGGACACCGTGTGGTCCCATTGATGCTGTGTTTTTTGCTTTGGAGAGGGCGGCTCTTACCTGAGCATCTGAGATGTCAGGGGGGCAGCACTCTGCTGGGATAGATATTTGCCCTTTTGGTGGGGGAGTTTGCACTGAACCTGTCAGCTAGGATGTTGGCAATGTCTGTGGGTTTGGTGTATTTTTTGTCATTTTGGACTAATTCTGAGCATATCTGGGAATTCCCACCCAGATTCCTAACATAACTAAAGAAAGCCTTGTGATTATCCTTAGTGTCCTGTGCATTTTTTCTCTCAAAGCTGGCCTTAGACGATTTTATGAGTGCCCGTAGTTTTTGCTAATACTGATCAGAGATGCCTTCCCTTTTTGGGATTTTGCTCTATCATTTAGTAGCTTCCTCCTTCTATTGTATAGTTTGTTTATGGCTGGGGTCCACCAGACAGGACGCCTGCCTTTGGAGGATTGGGTCTTGGTTTTATTTGGGATTGCATGATCCATGCATTCCTGAAGGTGTTCATAGAATGCATTTATAAAGGATTCTGCGGTCTGGGCCGTATTTTCCACAGGCACGGGGGCTTTGAAGGATTCCACCTCGGTTTTGAGGAGTGTGAAATTTGCTTTAGAGAAGTTTTTCACTGTGGTTTTCTGGGCAGGAGGTGGGGTCGGGATGTGAATATCCAGTGAGATTAGTTTATGGTCTGATCTTACCAGTGAGGGATACACTTCTGGTCTGGAGCATAGAGTCCCCATGTTGGTGATGATCAGGTCCAGTATGTTTTCCCCTCTTGTGGGAGTGGTAACAAGTTGTTCCATAGCATTTGAGTTTATAAATTCTAGGAACCTTTGGGCTAGGGTGTTGGAGCTAGAGTAATGCTCCCAGTCTATGTTTGGGTAGTTGAAGTCACCCAATATAATGGTGTTTGGAGAGACCTTCATATTTTCCAGTGTTCTCAGGAAGGCCGAGTGAGGTTCCTGGGTTTGGGAGGGTGGTCTGTAGCAGGCTATAAACTGGAAGGCAGTTTTACCCACTGTTAGTTGCACATGGATAGTCTCTGATGCTTCGTGCTGTGCCACCAATCTGGAGGTGTGGGTATCTTTGACGAATATTGATACTCCCCCTCCTTTTGTGGTTTGGTCCAAGTTTTGGGGCCAAAAAGCATGGTATGAGGTATAACCTGGTAGTGCTGGGGTGCTCTCGGGAGCCTTAAACCAGGTTTCTGTTACTGCACAGATATCAATGTTCTCCATGTTAAGGAGAGTTTCGAGTGTGTGCATCTTGAGGTTTAGACTTCTGGCATTGAGTAGCATTACTCTTAGTTTCTTATCCCTTGTGATACCTATGGAGGTGGGTTTGTCTTTTGAGTCTTGCTTAAAAAAGGCACTATAGGGGTAGCAAGAGCCTTTGCCAATATCCGAAAGCCCAGGGGTGACAGGTGCAAGCTGTCCCTAGTGAAGCACCGTGGCTTGTTGAGCATGTCATCCCAGGCTGACAGGCAGGCATTGGATCCCCTTTGAATGACACCAATACTTAAGCCAATTGTTGAAATTGATCATCTTGTCTTCATATTGTGGCATCATTCTTGGTGAGGGTAAGATGCTACTCAAGGTCAGGGTCATACCGGCCTGGGCCACATGCTCAGAGAGCTCCTCTATGTCTCTTTTCATGTAGTCCAGGGAGGTACGTCTCAGGTCTTTCACACCAGCATGGACAATGACTGAGTCATATTTGTACTTGCCTTGGAGTGACCTGAGTGCTTGTGTTATGTGGCGGATCCTAGCGCCTGATAGGCAGCTCACCGTGACCTTCTCCTTGTTCAGCCTGATGAGCGGGATGTCAGTGTGCCTGACGATAGTCACCTATTACAAGTGTATCAGGTGTGTTGTTTAGCCTTAAGGGCTGTGACTGTTCGGCACACTGGCTTTGTGAGCTATGTGTTGCATGTGTCTTGTTTTGGGGTAGCGGTTGCTTGGGCATCTGCTTTTGGAGGTCTCTGCTGCTTAGGCAGATTTTTATTTAGAGCCTCCGAGTATGTTTTTGTGTGTTTATGTGTTTGGTTTGCTGTTGTGGTAGGTCTATGTGAGACTGGAATTGTAGTGAGTGTGGTTTCCTTCTCCTCCTGACTGGTTACGCCAGTACTGAGTTGAGAGAGCTTAGCCTCCAGTTTGGCTATATGGATGCATCTCTCACATGTGTTGGAATTTGTTGGGAGGAGGAGAGGGTTGTCTGTGTACATGAGGCAGTTGTAATATTGCCTCAAGATTCCCAGATTCACCAGCTGGACCGGAGAGGAGATTGACAACTGACCTTTGGACATGCTAGAATAGTATTGGGAATTCCTTTATAATTGAAAAAAGGGCCAATGGGGAACAAGGTACTCAAGGGGAGTTTGTGAGGGTGTAGTGCTTTTAATTTTTTAGTGCTGACTTATATAATTGCTTTAGTGAGCAAGTGCCAGGTAACTTAAATGCAATGTGTTACAGGTAACTTAAATGCAAAAACGACAAACAGTAACTTTCTTTTAAGTGAAACAAGGAAATAAGTACAGTAAGCAATGCAGATATCACTAGGGATCCACAGAAGCGCTGAAAAGCCGCGTTTTAGGTGGTATTAACATTTCAGGGAAATAACAAGCCAACAAACAACAAGCATACAAACAAAGCTAGATTCAGCAGACCTGGATCTAGTCTATGCTACAGCAAACAAGGTGTACCAATTTCAGTAAGAGACAGTTGAAATATGCAGGCACTATAAGCCTTTAACCAGAAATTCCCAGCTCAGAAGGGCAGAGTCCAGCCTCTCCTCCCACAAGAGTGCAGACCACGAACCTTCTTAATGTAAAATAACTGGCCTGAAGCCCAAGTGCTTAAACCAGAACTAATACACTTTTAGAATAACATACACTGAGCCCTCAAACAGCAGTTCCCAACTTAGAAGGATGTATGCTACCTGTCCTGCCACCACAGTGCAGGCCACAAACCTTCCTAATGTAAAACAACTGGTCTGATGCCCAAGTGCTTAACCCAAAAGACTTAGAACGATAGCTACACTTTAATCACGTTACTACCAAGCAGTAGTAAATACAATTGAATACTTTAAAGAATGCCTGGATTAGTGCTCAAGTTATACAAACAAAGCTAGATTCAGCAGGCCTGGATCTAGTCTATGCTACAGCAAACAAGGTGTACCAATTTCAGTAAGAAGCAGTTCAAATATGCAGGCACTATAAGCCTTTAACCAGAAATTCCCAGCTCAGAAGGGCAGAGTCCAGCCTCTCCTCCCACAAGAGTGCAGACCACGTACCCTTTTAATGTAAAATAACTGGCCTGAAGCCCAAGTGCTTAAACCAGAATTAATACAGTTTTAGAATAACAGACAATGAGCCCTCAATCAGCAATTCCCAACTTAGAAGGATGTAAGCTACCTGTTCTGCCACTACAGTGCAGACCACAAACCTTCTTAATGTAAAACAACTGGTCTGAAGCCCAAGTGCTTAAACTAAAAGGCTTAGAATGAGTTACACCAAGCAGTAATAAATACAACTGAGTACTTTTAAGATGACGCAAAAGCAAAATAAAGTAGGAAGAAACACAAATACAGTAAAAGCAGAATTCTTTTTTTCAGAAAAGTAGCAAAAACAGTAGTAAAAACAATTCACATGCAGTGCAAGCTAGCACACCTGAGTATGTAGCAATATTAGTCCACACACAGTTTGAAAAAATGTAATTAAATTAAAAAGTACTAAAAGCAAGTGCAGAAAGGGTTTATTAGGTAGAATGCGGTAAAGAGATGGGACTGGGGGAGTGTCCTAGATCAAATCTACAGTGGGGCGGGCACTGCAAAAGGCACCAAATTTAAAACTATAACCAAGAACAGGGAGGGGGGTGGGGAAGACAATTTCAACAGAGATAGATATGTGGAATCACAGTGCAAACTATAACCAAAAAATATATACTGATATCTGTATATTTGCAGAACAGTAAGACAACAGATATCTAAGTAACAATTTAGCTCTATAATACAGAATAATACAAAAAATATACTCAGCTCTATATATTTGCAGAGAGTCTTGTAAGGCTGTCTCTCAACAATCCATTTTAAATGCAGGCTGTTATTAACAGCAAATTAAGGGAACCTTGAGTTAACACACAAGCTATAGAAACTAAAATGAGGGAGGGGGTGGGGAAGACAGTTTCAACAGAGATAGATATGAGGAATCACAGTGCAAATTATAACCAAAAATATATACTGATATCTGTATATTTGCAGAACAGTAAGACAACAGATATCTAAGTAACAATTTAGCTCTATAATACAGAATAATGCAAAAAAATATACTCAGCTCTATATATTTGCAGAGAGTCTTGTAAGGCTGTCTCTCAACAATCCACGTTAAATGCAGGCTGCTATTAACAGCAAATTAAGGGAACCTTGAGTTAACACACAAGCTATAGAAACTAAAATGAGGGAGGGGGGGGAAGACAGTTTCAACAGAGATAGATATGAGGAATCACAGTGCAAATTATAACCAAAAATATATACTGATATCTGTATATTTGCAGAACAGTAAGACAGATATCTAAGTAACAATTTAGCTCTAAAATACAGAATAATACAAAAAATATACTCAGCTCTATATATTTGCAGAGAGCCTTATAAGGCTGTCTCTCAACAATCCAATTTAAATACAGGCTGCTATTAACAGCAAATTAAGGGAACCTGGAGTTAACACACAAGCGATAAAAACTAAAATGAGGGAGGGGCGGTAGGAAGACCGTTTCAACAGAGATAGATATGAGGAATCACAGTGCAAATTATAACCAAAAAATATATACTGATATCTGTATATTTGCAGAACAGTAAGACAACAGATATCTAAGTAACAATTTAGCTCTATGTTATGGCTAAAGGTAAAAAAACTAAAATGTAATGACAGTATAACTTTTCAGAAAATCATTACAATATGAACATCGGCTATGTCCTTAGAGTGTTCCTTCCATTTCCTGAAATGTAAGCCTTTAGGCACATTCTCATGAAGATTTTTTTTTATGTTACAGTTAACACAGTACGTAGAAGTAACTCTGTGCTTGAGCACTGCATATCCATATGTTGAACAAATGCTGACTATACCTGAGTTGTAATGCAGAGAATAATGGGAACACAACATGAATCTCAAGTCAAATTACCACACGATAAAATAAAAACATGAAAATTAATAATCATATAAATAGCTCTTAGAGAACAAATGGGATCTTTATGTAAGCCACTGCGTTTATCATGTGATCACAACAGTCCTTAAATAAAACACTTAGGTTCATAGCTATTTACTAGAATAATGACCATGAGGACCTTTTCACCCTAGCCATGCATCCAAAATCTCTGACAAGTTCTGGTATCCTTAATAAGTGTAAGCAGGGATCTGGGAGATGAAACACTTATAAGCAGGGTCCTGGGAGAGGAACTATTTGCAGGCTGCCTATGTCCATTAGAGACATAAGTACCAAAACAGGGATGAATTTCCTGTTCCACATCCAGTTGTCCAAGTTACACTTGAATTGTGTGAGGGAGGAACTCTGCTTCACATGGATGGCGAGCCTGTTCCAGAAAAAGGTTAGTTAGATACATACCTGTCTCTCCAGCAGGTCCTATTTATATCAGAGGTAAGGTTTAAGATTTTAGAACTCATAATTCTGGTGTTTTCCATTTTATGGGTATGCAGAAGGTCCATCAGAGTGAATTCTGACAATGCCTTGAATGTCAGGCATAGATCTCCCCTCAGCAGCATGTGAGAGACAGAATACAAGGGTAGGGCCATTAGATGGTCTGCATAGGACATATTACCTATGCTCTGTATTCTTTCAGTGAGGAACCTCTGTGGAAATTCCAGTTGTTGGATATGCTCGATTAGGTACATACTAAAGGCGACATTGTACTCAGTGATAGGTCTGATGAATGCCAAATACAGTGGAACAATGACATCCATGGACCTAGATGCCATACCTTCGTTTATAATTTTCATAACATAGAATAATTTCCTCACTACTGTAAACACTTGATGGTCAAAGGCAACATTACTGACTGTGTGTCCTCAAGTCCCTGACTACCGGGTCAACTCTTAAGGGTGTGTTGTCAATATGATAGTTACCAGATGAGATGACTTCCCGAAGGATACTGTTATGCATTTCTTGCCATTTAGTTTTATTTCATGGCTCTAATACTAGTTATTTGTCTGTGTCAGTCCTTCCTAGAGAACATTTCTGTCAGTGGTGATTCAATGACAGCTCCTAATTTGCAGTCATCTGAAAATTAAGCCAGCCAGAGGCCATTGACATTGGCCTTGACTTCAGAGAAGTAAATGCCAAAAAGGAGCAGTCCCAGGACCTATCTCTGAGGGAATCCACTTTTGAATAGCCTCTTTGTAGAGGTAGACTCTCCAATTCTAACTTCCTGGGCCCTGTCTGGGAGACAGCTGACTAGCCACCAGGTGACATACGGGTTTGTACCTAACCTCTTGAGTTTGTCAACAATGCCTGAGTGGGGTATTGTGCCAAATGCCTTGGCCAGGTCAAGATAGGCAGTGTGAACAATTTTGCCCTCATCTATTGCTTTGGTGGCCTTCTCAAAGAAGTCCACCAGTCTGAATAGGCATGACCCTCTCTTGACAAAACCAAACTGGGTTGAGTCCAGTTCCTGAAGACTTCCTGTGTCATTGTTGATCATTTCTATGATAAGTCTTTCCATGGCTTTACATATGAGACTAGTGAGACTTACGGATCTGTAGTTTCCAGGGTCTGAAGATGGCCCACCTTTGTGCAGAGGGATGACTGTTGTTGTCTGCCATTCATGAAGCATGAAGCCTGTTTGGAGGCTAAAGTTAAATACCAATTCCAGATGGCATGAATATTTATGTTTCATGCAATTTAAAAGGCATCCTGGGATACTGTCTGGGCCCACTGATGCTCTGTTCTTGGCCTTAGAGGGTACATTAAGTACCCTGTTCCCTAAGAATGGCAGGGGGAGTTATATTTGATGATATTTCCTGAGAGAAGGTTGAGGGGGACAGAGGTAATGTTTTAGGCATTGTACTGCATTCCATTCTATGGCCCCCTGGTGCTAGAGACATCCACTGGTTCTTCCACTCTTGATCAGTTATAGGCTGTTCCCATTTAACATTAAAATGTCGTCTGTGTGGAGTCTGCATGTCCTCCCTGTGGTCTAGTGAGTTTTAAAGACATACAGTAGGTGTGTGTGTGTGTGTGTGTGTGTGTGTGTGTGTGTGTGTGTGTGTGTGTGTGTGTGTGTGTGTGTGTGTGTGTGTGTGTGTGTGTGTGTGTGTTTCTTCTGTGAAGGTTGGGGATCGGGCTGGCAACCTGACACCTTAAAAACCCCACTGCCAATCAATCTGTTGAGTGATTATTGGTTGTGGCGACCCCTAACAGGGGAAGCTGAAAGACCCTGCTTGCCCATTTAACATTAGAATGTTACCCAGAGAACACTGCAAGTCAATAATAAGCTTTCTGGAATCAATGTATATTGCAGAAAGTTCATTACAGGCTTTGTTCGTGTAGAATTAAAATTCATGATTACTTTGTGCATCTTGTTACTATCAGTCTCATTTTTCTAAAACACACACAAAAACACCTTCAGGAGGCTGAAAGCAAAATGTTTTTGGAGGGGGGGGGCAAACTTTACAGTCACGTAAAAGTTGGGAAAATGCAAATTCACTCTTTACTGAAAGCTCTTATCAGTAAAACCGTCTTGCAGTGTTTGCACTCACATAATTTGTCAGTAAACACTTGTTACCTTCCTGCAAAGGAACGTGCCTTTTTAGGATCTTTGTCTATTTCCAGCATGTTGAAGGTAAAGTTGACCATGTTCTCCATTTCTGTCATTCAGACTTTTTCAACAGCTTCACTTCAGATTCCCAGGGAATTTTCTGTTTTACAGAAAAGTCAATGTTTGCTTTAATATGATTAAGTTTCACAGTTTTAATCAGGTGTCATTATTCCTTTTACTTCTTTTTGAGGGTAGTGAGAAATAAATAACAGGAACTGGAACAAGCAGTTTAAGCATAGTTTGTTGTGTATATGCATATCCCTGTTTCTCAATATATCCATACACATGCATAAAGATAGATAGATAGATAGATAGATAGATAGATAGATAGATAGATAGATAGACAGACAGACAGACAGACAGACAGATAGATAGATAGATAGATAGATAGATAGATAGATAGATAGATAGATAGATAGATAGATAGACAGTGAAATACATAGACAGATATCATTAGAAGCATCCCCTTTTTGTCCTATTTACTACATGGGGTCTAGCTGTCCTGTCAACTGTCGCCACCTCTCTTAATTCAAAATCACTCTCCCACCTTCTTCAATGGGCATGCCTGACTATCACAGGTCTTCTCTCATGCTATCTATCCATGTCATTGCTGAATGTTCTTGTTTCCTCTTGCCTTCTTCTTGTCTCTCCCAAATCATCTTCACCAAAGTATCTTCTACTTTCCTGTACATGTGTCTGAACCACTATAATCTGTTCTCTTTGACCTTTTCTACATTTTGAACTACTTTGGCTTCTGCTTTGATGTCCTCATTTTTTCATCTGTCCCACAGTGTGCATCCTACCACTCATCTCAGGCATTTCATCTCCATCACCTCTAGATTCCTTAACTGCTCTAGCTTTACTGCTGGGGCTTCCATACTGTAAAGAAGTACTGGTCACACCAATGTTTTGTACACCTTACTTTTCAGGTTCTTTGGCATTCTTCTGTCATATACTACACCTGACACTCCCTGCCATTTAGCTGCAGCCCCTCTGATTCTAGCTTTGACCTCCTCATTCAGACTTCTCTTCTCATCAGCCACCCCCTTCCAGATACTTGAAGCTGTTAACCTATTCCACTTTCGTCTGAGCTCTACCATTTCCTGCCATTACAACTGTCTTATCTGTACTCAGTTTCAACCCATGTAGTTTTGCATTCCATTCCCCTATCCTTTGCTGAAGTTCTTGCTATATAATGCCACATTGTCTGCATACAGTAATTTTGTTGATCTGGCCCCTCCACCCTGTTTGTTAATGTAGTCCATCAGCAGTATGAACAGCAGTGGGCTCAGAGGTGAACCCTGGTGCACACCCACTCCCACTCGAAAGTCCTCTGTGAGACTGAATACTGTTGCACTAATTCTATCAATATTTCTGGGACTTCAAACCAACACAGGCCTGCCTAAATCAGCTTTCTTGGGGCCTTGTCATGTGCTTTCTCCAAGTCTGGGAGTGCCCAGTTGCACTCTTTCTTCATCTCTAGCTTCTTCTCCACTATCTGTTTCACTGCACACATCAGGTAAGTTGTGCTGCATCCTGATGTGAATACAAACTGCTCATCTCCTGTCTTACTTTGCAACTACTCTGTGTATTCATCTATCAATCACCTTCTCCAGAACTGCCATGCAATGTGACAGGAGTTTGATAACTCTGTACTACCCACAGTTGTGAATTTCCCCTTTGTTTTTGTACACACCAGCACTACTATGCTTATTCTCCAGTCATCTAGGATATGCCTTTCTCTCTGCAATGCTATGAGTGCCCTCAGGAGCTATTTCTCCCCATCTCATCCAACATCTTTACTACATCTGCTGTGACCTCCTCTGAGCCTGCTGCATGTCCTGACTTCATCTTCCATAGTGCTGTTCTTACTTCTTCTATGGTGGGCCCCTCTTCTTCTCTCATCTCTATGTCTGGAGCAGTACAACTTCTGTGGGTGTTTCTTCATTCATAGGCTGCTGGAAGTACTCTTTCCATCTGCCTTTGATGTCCTGTGGACTGTTGAACAGGTTGTTGCTGGCATCCCTTATGAAAGGTGTCTGACTATCTTCTTTATCTTTCTGTCTTTGCCTTGCAACCTGATTTTTTTTATTGCCATCTACTTTCCAGAAGCTGGTAGAGCACCTCTGATGCCTTATTCTTTGTTATTGCAGGTCCTTTCTTAGCTTCTTTGTTAGCTAACCAGTATTCCTTCCTGGACTTCTGCGTTCCACCACTAGCTTTCTTTATGTACCTTATTTCCATACCTGGCTCAGCCACATATCTGTTCTACAGTCCTCACACATGCTGTTTTTAGGTGCTGCCATTCTTCTGCAATTCCACCTATTTCTTCTTCTTCTTCTTCTTGAGGTTCTAAAGCCTTGAGTAATTTCTTCAGACTGTTGTGCTTTCTCTCCAGTCAACTTCCAGGTCTTCAGCCTGATCTCTGCTGACCTTAGAGGATTCTCTGACCACTGCTTGCAGCTGACTGTGGCAACCATTGGTTTATTCTGTCATCCAACTGTTTCTCTGGGGATGACTTTGCAATTGTTGATTCTAACTCAGTCCCCTTTCTTTACTTGGAGAATATCTACCTGAGTTCCATGTTGCCCACTCTTGTGTGTTATCTTGTTAATGTCTCTCTTTCTGAACCATGTATTGGATACTATGAAGCCATTTGCCAGACAGAAGTCTAAAATGGCCTCTCCTTCTTTACTACTGTTGCTCCAACCATGTGGACCAAGGCAGTTCTCATATCTTGTTCTCTCTGTACCAATATGTACATTCATGGCACCCATTATCAACACAAATTCCTGTTGTCCTGCTTTATCTAGCAGGTCTTGCAACTGCTGCCTGAATGTACTTTTGTACCTCATTATCACAATTTTGCTGTAGAGTCTAGGCTGATATTATGAATAGTGTCCTATCATTAGACTGGAGTCTGATTGCCATGAGTCTATTACTAATTCTGATGTCATCCCTCACTGTCTTCTGAATATTCTCCCCTCACTACAATCCCCACTCCATTTCTAGCCTGTTCTCCTACTATGTAGTAGACTCTGGATCCCAAGCCAAATGGTTTTGCTGCATTGCCCTCCCATCTTGTCTACTAGATACAAAGGATTTACAGCCTCCCCCTTACCATCATGTCATCCACTTCTAAGTTGTGTCCTGTCAGTGAACTTACACTGACTGTAGCAATTCTTAGATCATTGAAGTAGCAAAAAGTATATAGTCAAAGGCAAAGGTGTGCCACAGTAAACTCTCTGAGAATGGAATCACAGTCTTAGCGTTATGTTGTACCTGAATGCACTGTTATTATTTAAAAGGTTGGTAATGAATTCTCAAACAGGGACAAAGGTATGGCCTTTCAAAACATGTGCCAGTAGCTTTAGTTTCTTTAGTGCCTTTACTGCCACCATCTAACATTTTGCATTATACTGTAATTTTATTTTTTGTGTTGCAGTGAATTTCTGCTCAGTACACTATATGCAGACATGGCCTAAAATACTTCTTTATGGAGATTTCAATACATCAGAAGTAAAACATCTCTATATTTCGCCAGAAAAAATAAACATTTTAACTCATAATATTCCATGACTAAAATACCATGATTTCAAGTAGCTAAAGCTGTGTGGTCAACTTTACAGGTGTGCTGCACTAGAAGCCTTTAATTAGAATTGGAGTCTTATGTACATTTTAAACCTGAACACCATGCAGATATTGCCTGAAGGTTTTATAATGAAACCTCAAAGGAAATAGTGATTTAGGGTTTCAAAGACAAGCCCTAGTGATCTTAGTTCATATGTCTTTATTGTTACCATCTGATCTGTTGCATTATTCCCTTTTCATCTTGGCCACCATGGTGAACTTGTGCTCAGTGTGATGAGTACAGTGATGGTCTAAATACTTCTCTGATATGTCTTCACTGAGTTGTCAATATATCAAAAATAAATGTGCTCTATATTTCATCACAATATTTTTTTTCTGTTTTTAACATGTCATAGTCATAATGACATGTTTTCATGTGGGTTAAAGCTGCATGCTGAAATTCAGAGGTATGCTGTACTGGAAGATATGATGTTATAGTTATCTGTGTTCTCTAACTGTGCACCCTGTTATTATTATTTCAAAGTTTCATAATGAGACGTCAAAGGTGGGCAAACCTTTAGTTTTTTAGAAACTGAGCCAGTGTCTTTAGGTCATGTGCAGTTACTTCTACAGTCTGACACTTTGCATTGTACTCAGATTAATTGGGGGTGCTGAGGTGAACTTCTGCTAATGGCATTAAATACCTCTTTGATGCGTGGAGTAAATACATTGTAAGTAGCAATTCTACTTTTTTCTCCTGAATACAGAAGTATTCTTGTCAATGAACGCATGAATCCCCTCCCAGTTTAAATACATGTACTGAAAATTGTATTACAAAACAATACAGTTGTATATCTCCACAAGTCTTTGTAGATGGAACCACTACCTACGTGCAGTTGAAGGATTTTATCTGAGAGGAGAAAAGGGTAAGAGTCGAAAGGTATAAGTCGATCCTTCATGTAGAACAAGGTGGATTAAGAGGGTCTATATCATTTCATTGGAAATGCCATTCATCGAATTCCACTCATGTGGGGGGCACAGCCCCCACTGATTATATATATACCAACTCTGAGATCACACTACAGTGGGGGAAGGGCAAACTTCTTGATCCTCATTATACTGTGATCTCAGTATGAACACTTCGATGAATGGCATGTTTAATGTAAGTGCACTAAAAATACCATTAGCTGAACTCATAGGGACCTGAATTAGGATTACCACATTTGAAGGGATATTTTAGAGCTACTCCATTAAGGCTCATATACATAATACAAGCTGAAAGCTATAATTCAAAGTGGAAAAGGATGATGAAGCAGAGGGGAGAGTCCAGAAATAAGTAGAGAGTGGGATTTTGGATGTAGATCCTTAAGGGGAATAACAGCCACACAGAATATTATACTGATAAAATAGCAGGAAGTATTATAAGAACTAAGTACCTGAGGTCATGATATATTATTCTCAGAAATTTGTTATAATATTTCTTATGGTTACACAAATATGGTTCTTTGTTGCTAGGTAACACCAGTAGTCTTATATAACCATTTGAACTGGTTTTACTATTTCTTTCATTTTATACATACATATATATATATATATATATATATATATATATATATATATTATATATATTTATATAGGTCTACTTCAAATCTTCGAAGTTGCAGAACATCGAACCTAACATGATCGAAGACCAGATCATTAAAGTTCTGCAACATCGAAAATTAAATTAAAAAGTAACTACCAAAGAAGTCTTCTTTTACATTTTTGCAGGGGTCAAACCCCCCTGCACCCCCACACCCCCTGCTTCTTAAATATACCAACTCCAAGATCACACTACAGTAAGGAAAATGGTAAATTTCCCATTCCGCCCTGTGCGACAATCTCCATTCAAATCATTCGATGCTGCAGAACTTTAATGATCTGGTCTTCGATTATGTTAGGTTCGATGTTCTGCAACTTCAATCATTTGAAGTAGACCTATATATATATATATATATATATATATATATATATATATATACATTGCATTTAATAAAGTTGACAGACTCATTATGTGTTTGAATCACATTACTAGTATATTCGTATGAATTGAAAGTGCAAACTAAGACTCTTTTCTAGGAAAAAGTAATATTTTCTGTCATGTTTATATGTTATAGCAACATACACATATTTTACATACTAAAAGGGGCATGTCCTTATTTTGCACTCTATCTAGTTTTCCTAAAATATATTGCAATGAGCAAAACAAAATTAAAGTGAAAATATTAAGGTGTCAAGTCCTGAAAATTTCATAAGAATATCTTGATGGAATCTGAAAAGAGGACCCAGACAGGGGTGTTCTTTCCCCTTTGCTATTTCCTTTGTATTCAGAGCCATTGCCAAAGAAAATAAGGGACACAGAAATTCAAGGATATAATTGGTGTCATAATCAAGAAAGTTTACTTTTTTGTAAATTAAATTATTTTGTATTTGATAAAACCAGAAAAGGAGAGCTCAGTGTTGTGGAACAACCGCAGACAGTTTTAAGTCTTTTCAGGATAAAAAAATAATGAAGATTAAACAAAGGCTATAGCTGTAAATTATGTACTGACCCATGAATTGGTCCAACAATACCCACATTTGCAGGAAATGATAACATGAAGCATTTAGGAGTACAGATTAAAAAGAATTCTATTATGGCAGCTAAGGATATGTGGAAAGAGGGTCTATATTAAAATCACTGGATAAGAAATTTTCAAGGAAACAATGGGAGAACATATGTATGGCTCCTAAACATGCAATGAAGTCTAGAAGATTTAGGATTTTTGCTTGGAAGTGTTTGCCTAGGTATTTTTATACCCAAAGTAGACTCCAAGAGGTAGATGGCAAATGTTAGAGGTGTGATGGGGAAGAAAGAGATAACTAGAAATATGGGTTTTGGGAGTGTAATGAGTTGGTAGCCTTTAAAAATTCCCTACAGAGTACTCTATCAGAAAGAAGTATTGGGTAAGCAAATGAGTCTAACTAAAGACATTTTTTTTTTGAGCTGGGATACAGGGTCTGAATTGCCATGACATAGTAAGGCATTGTTAAGTTTAATTATGATGGCTGCCAAAAAAGCAATTACTAGAAACTGAAAATCAAAGTCTAAAGCAATTATATCTGAAGTATTGAATATTGTAATAGAGATAAAAAACTGGAAGTGAGATCTTTAGAAAGGAATGGGAACAAATTACATAGAAAAAATGGAAATTGTGGGAACAATACATGCAGAATAATGTTTGGAGGAGGAGTGAGGTTTAAGGAAAGGCAAAAACTAATCACTTTATATAAAGTTGGATTGATGATAAATATACAAAAGAATATGTGTGATGTACAATGTTTGCAACTGGGAATATGTATAAGCAAGCAGTAATGCCCAACAGGGAGTATGTTACTGTCAAATAACACCAATCCAGGGGTGTTTTCTACACAGTGACACATACCCTGGAGGGCATTATTGTGCTTAGAGAATGAGTTACATGTAAAATTGTTGTATTTTTTACTTATTGTGTTTTTTTTTTTTACTTATATATTTATTTATTTTTTATTACTATATTATTTTTATATATTTTGATGTAAAATAGCTTCTCTGGGTGGCTGCGGTGGTGCAGGGGTTACCGTTGCCACCTCACAGCAAGAGGTTCTCCGGTTAGATTCTTGGCTGGGGTGCCTTCTGTGCGGAGTCTGCATGTCCTCCCTGTGGCTGCATGGGTTTCCTCTGGGTGCTCCAGTTTCCTCCCACATCCCAAAGACATGCTGTAGGTGGATTGGACACTCCAAATTGGCCCTAGGTGTGAGTGTGTGATTATGTGTGCCTTCTGTGGAAGGTTGGGTGCCGGGCTGGCACCTCAGCACCGTAAAACCCCACTGCCAATAATGAGTGGATAAGTGATCCGCTGTGGTGGCTCCTAACCGGGAAAAGCCAAAAGAAGAAGAAGAAGATGTAAAATAGCTCCTCTACCTAATGTTTCAAACTTGCTAGAGATGTAAATGGTGTTGGAGGAAGTATTTTACATGCAAAATATAACATTTTCAAAAAATGTCCAGATATATACTTCCTTCTCTTTTTTTTTTTTTTTTTCATCCCTTACTCTTAAAATGTCTGGTTTGCTAACAGCCATTGGGGATTGGCATACATTTGAGTTTTAGAATTTAATTCCTTCGGAAAATGCATGCTAAAACAAATCTAGTTATTCAAGCAACATTGTAATTTTATAAAAGCAATATTTAAAATCCATTCCTATGTTTGAGTCTTTCTGCTCCTTTTATTTTAGGCATTATCCAGATTTCTTACGCTAAGGGGTCAAGAGGTATGCTGACCTCTTAATTGTTGCTGCTTCCACTCCTCAATTACTCTCACTCTTCACATACACATGCACAAACACACACACACACACACACACACACACACACACACACACACACACACACACACACAGACTTCAGCTTTCATGCACACAAGCACACATACACTCATACACACAGACAAACATAAGAATACATGCATGCATGCACACACCACTGTCTTACTTTTTTATGTTTCTTTTACTTTTACACTCGCTAAACAGCAAAAGCGCTGCTTAACAAGTATAAAATAATGGCTTGATCGATCTCACTCTCATGTACGCATACATTCTCGCACACAGACATAAACAGAAACACACCTACTTTTCCAATTTTGTATTTTTTTTTTTTTTTCATTTTACAGTAAACAGCAAAAGTGCTTCTTAGTGAGTGCAAAATACTGGTGGATGTTAGGTTACTTTCATTCTGTGCCCCCTGGCAGCTTAATATGCTGCCGTGAAGCAGCGGACTCATTTTTCAGTGAGCATTATCTGTACATTAACACCCTCCTCGAAAATGCCCAAACAGGGTGCCAGTGCTGCCCATTCTCTAATATGGTTTGTTTTCTTTTATATAAATGTATGTTTACCTGTAATAATTCAATAAATGTGTTAAAAATAAAAAATAAAAATAAAAAAAGACTATCTTGATGGAGTGGAGAGATATTCTCATTTGAAGTTAGGGTGGAATTCAGTTAAGATTGGCTTTTGTAAATCAACAAGGTGCAACTTCTGCAAAACATTCTGCCAAAATCTGTAGGTATCAGTTCTCTTCAGAGTAAAATAAACAAAAACTGCCAAAACATAAATATATAATATTGGTGTGATTTCAGGTCTAAAAGGAGCATGTTGTTCTGTATAAAAGTATTTTTTTTCATTTTCGGTTTATGTTGCAGTATAAAAAGTAGCATTTCGATGCTGCTGTTCCTTTGTCTTTGAGGGATGGAACCCAATCCGATGAAGTTTTGTTAGATACTTATGCCAGTAACATTCCTAGAAAATGTCATGAACCAAAGTTAACTATTTTGGAAGTAAAAAAAAGGTAAAAATAGCCAATATTCTGGGGACAGACTGGCTGAAAATGCTCAGCGGTTCTATTAAATATATTTTTGAGAAAAAGAAAACACTCCTCCTCAGCATGTGTTTATGCTAGACAGAACAATTAAATTAAGCAATATAAGCATTAATGTGTAGAGCTAAAGGGCATTTTTGGGATGGGGGTGTGAGGAAACTTGGTGTAAGTTGCTCTTATTGCCCCTAAAGCTTTTGATGTGGCATAGCAGTTAACATTGTTGCCTCAGAGTGGTTGTATCACCACTTCAGGTCTCAGCTGAGGAGTCTTCTGTGGCTGGTTTACAAATCCTCCCTATGCATAGGTATTTGTTAGGTGCTCCATTTGTACAGCCTAAAGACATTTCCTCTCTCAACAGTCCATAATTGTGTGTGTGTGTGTGTGTGTGTGTGTGTGTGTGTGTGTGTGTGTGTGTGTGTGTGTGTGTGTGTGTGTGTGTGTGTGTGTGTTCTTTTAATCAAGCTCTAAAAACAAGCATGCTAGGACATGCCAGATGAAGCAGAGACATGGACTTTGTAGTTTCAATCTATTTCTGACTACAGTTCTGACAGCTTACTGTATACTTTTTGTTGTGAATTTGAATATAGCCCAGCTATCGTTGCGATTTCCAAATTTACAGTATAAAGTATACAGTGGGCTGTTAGCACTATGGCCAAGAATAAAATGAAATCACTGATTCCATGCTGTAAATATGACAACTGAATTGTTGCTCACTACCATGTGGTTTGAGTACTGCAATTCCCAAATACCATACAAAAGCCAATGTATTTAATTAATGTTGACTATTAACTTTCTGTCCCCATCACTGTAGTCATCCAGGTTCCTAGCACACAAGCCATCATCGTGACAGGAAATTTCTGTGGAACATCCAAGTTCCTGGCATACAAGCCATCATCTTGAGATGAAATGTCTGTGGAACATCCAGGTTTGAAGCACACAAGCCATCATTTTAGCATGAAACTTCTATGAAATTATTCCAGCTCCAACTGACACTATATACAAGTCAAATTATGTACGTGCTTCTTTTATCAAAGTAAATTGTGAAAAAAATGGAAAAATGCCCTTTTCAGGACTTTTCAGCCCTTTTCTGCCCCTTTGAACCTTTACCTACCCACTGTGTTCTGCATCTTCCAGCACCTCTGTTTCTAGTTTCATTCATGCTGCTATATTTTGGTGTGTGCTTCTTTCACCCTTCCACAATTATATCACAGTACCGTTCACATTTCAAAATGTCTGTGGGCACATCTATCTGAGATGCATTCTTAGCTTCTCTTTCTTTCTCCTCTCAGCTGGATCCTCACAGATTCATTTGCCCATCCACCTGTCATAGTAGGATAAAATATGGGCTGTTTTTCTGCAGTTGAAAACTTCATCTCATTACGCACTCTGCCAGGAAATGCTTAACCTCTATCTCCGAGGTAAACTTTAATTTCTCACCCTTTCGTTGTACTAGCAATATGGCACTTTAGCTTATCCAGGCAGCTGTCCCCGGCTTTCAGTGATTTTATATGACTGCCCAATGTTTTCTTTGCTTATGCATTGAGTCTGAAAAGTATTCCATTATTTTTACATACATGACATGAAATAATATGTCTGTAAGACACTACTTGTCTCAGAATTTCTTTTGTTCAGTAGCCATGTGCACATGTTAATACATACCCTAAAAAGCATGTATCCCTTGTGCTTCTTCTTACTCTATATATCCATTCTGTTACTGACTGGCTATCCTTGGGTAGTGCAAATCTATTGTTAATTAATTAATTACAGCACAGCACTTTCCGGTTCTTTCTTCCAGATCCTTTTATTCCCACTAGCTTTATGCTGCTTCTCTTGAATCTGTTCTCTAGTTTATTGCTTTACCATGTCCCATTTCCAAATTCCTTCGGTCTGATTATGCTCCTGCACTTTCAACCTCAAGGCAGCTCTTTCTCCTTCAAGGTACTGTATTTTTCCTTCGCTTGCTAGCCTCATATTGTCCTATGTCTTTAGATAACCCCAGCAGACTGTGAAACATTTTATAAAGCTTTTCCTCCAGTGGGGCAGCTTTGAATACTGCCATCTGCTTTTCCTGCTATTCACTCCTTGCTACTTTTTTATTTTAATTCTCTACTGGGAACACTTTTATTTCCCTATGTTTTCTCCCTGTTATCCAGAGTTGTGGGTTCAAGTAGCCATCCTGCACGGACCCAGTACTAATTGTTTTTCTTTAAGGGGATTTTTATATTAGACACCTCATCTGATTTTGAGGAGACAGATTAGTCACATATCTAAACCAGGATTCTATGGTGCTACTGATGTCAAGTCATTGTGTTCAGTCCAGAATTCAAAGACAGAATACATGTTTTCACACTTCTGTTGACACTGGCAATTACAGCTCTGAGAGGTCATTTCACAGACCCATTTGTCAGGGTAAGAGGTGGGCAACAGGACTGTTGGGAGAGAAGATCTTCCACCAGAAATGGGGTGGACGTCACCTCATGTAATTTAGAAAAATATTTATATGAACATTGATTACAAAATAGATGGTAAAATCATAAAGAACTGGCAAAATAAATCAATTGTCTTGGAATTTGGTGGATGACAAACTAAACTTCAACCAGCATGTTACCACAGTAATCAGAAAAGTATACTCAGTATCCACTCGATATTAAACAGGTATTTCTGTTGCATGGAAATTATTGTTCCCTGCACACTTTAATTCATCCCATTAAACAGTGCTCTTGCATTCTCTATATGTACTTGCCACATAGTACAAATGGGAAAAGTAAAGAAATGTATCGCAAGAAAAATCTTAGACTGGAAAATATGAATTACTCCAAAAGATTACAGGAACTGTCATACTCTGTATTGTAGATATGACTACTCTCTCATAATATTCATCTTTTTGAATTCTGTGCCTAGAGAGCACCTGTTTGAGAGGCTAGTCTTCAACGAGAAGCTTTATGCTGTAAAGGAACATTAGTAACAGAAAAAATACAGGATAGATACTTACTAAATTTACACCAGTGAAGCAAGCTTCCATTATATTAAAACAAGTATATTAATTACAGTTTTCAAGCATAAACATGACACATATAAGTGGAATTCAGAAAGGCTTACTGCAATGCTGGAACATTTGCTCAGCTGATTTTCACAGTGTGGTAAGCTGGAGCAGTTCAGAGACTGCTCTCCTCATGTAACACTATGCAAACACAGGCTGCACGGCCCTACATCAGGAGTACTATATATGCACAGGCTGTAGCATGGATATATAAATACAGCGGTCAGGGGCGTGGCTAATGTCAGTCATGGGATCGCTCCCATAAATGGCACTAGCGTTTCAAATTAGAATCACTCTGCTGAATTATTCTGGGTATGAGGAGGACAAAGTGTACAGGATTTTTTGAGAGTGTACACCTACTCACTCCTAAGGATGGATCAGGGATTGTAGTGCAACTTTGGGTAGGTACCACAAAGCCGTGTGTGTGTGTGTGTGTGTGTGTGTGTGTGTGTGTGTGTGTGTGTGTGTGTGTGTGTGTGTGTGTGTGTGTGTGTGTGTGTGTGTGTGTATCTGGGAGTGCATGGCAGTTTGCATAGATTTTAGCATTTGTGTGTATTTGTTTATTTATTTTACATTTGTTGATCTCGGAAGTCCTGCTGGGCACTAAAGCTCCATTTCAGTGGAGGCTCAGGGAGGAAATGCTCTAGTAAATGCAGTTCAATCAAAATCTTCAAGTGATACAAAATCAACAATATCAGGCAGAATACAATTAAACTAAATTTACAACGGCAACGTTGATAAGAAATACTTCTACACTAACTGTACTCTGTTCAAATATAGTTGAACAAATAACTAAGCAGTAGGACAGATGCAAGAATTACGAGTACTGAGTTATTTACAAAGGGTGGATAGTGAAAGGTTGACTTAATTAGGACATATAAATGAAATGAGTGGTGGAGAGTTAAGACAAGCATAGGTAGATGCTGGGGTGGCTGAAGACAGAATGATAGTTGGTAACAGGCTAGAGGAGAGCAGAGGTGTAGTAGAAAAGGAGGAAGATAGCAGAGATGTTATATTTATCCTGGACATGTACAGTACAGAGCCAGGATGCTGGCAGGTGTGTCTTAAATGAGTTTTGGATGCCGGACAGCATGTGGGAGGGCATTCCAGAGGGTGCCTACAGACTGAGTACTAGGAGGCTCCTGATGCATTTTGGGCTTTAGTGATGGAGGGGAGGAGTTTGTCTTTAGGGCGAAGGTGAATGTGCAACCACGATGCATGGGCTGGTAGATGGTACACTAATGCAGTCAGGTCTGACAGCACAGTGTTCATTTCAGAGGCATGGTAATGTGTCATTAATAAGGTGTTCAACTCAGCTTTATCGAGTCTCTGAATTGCAAATTAATCACAGTCAAGATACTGGGCAGTCATTGGTTGCCCACTCAGTACAGGCAGTGCTAATCTTTCTGAATCCTTGCAGTGTAAATGACAATCAAGTTTAGCAAACTCTAGTATTTGTCATGCTTGATGTCACGGCATGTAAACATATGAAATGCCTAGACAGACATTTCTACTCAGATAACTATTTAACTTACAGTTCAGACTGTACTCAGACATGAGTTCAAGCTTGTGAGTATAATATTTCACAGCAATCTTGGAGATGTTATTTACATGGGAAGATCACTCTTGCTTGAACCCCAGGTGTCATACTTTTGGTTTCTGCCTTCAACTTGTAATAATAGTGGAGGATTGTACTGTAGACTGATCCGTAAAATGAGAGCTTTCTGACAGCTTAACTTCTGTTCCACTGGTCACCTTACTACCTGTAAAACTGCAACCATTTTCTGAAATCACTAGTCTGTCTCTTGCTGTCCACTTGCCATTACATACAAGATTAATTTCCTTCAGTAAGGGCAGCTACCCATCATACATTCATAGATTAGTACTAGGCTAACTGCCCTTGTAGGCCATTTTAAGCATAGTCAATTATGTTATGTAAGAATCAAACCCTGAATCTTGCGTCTGTAAGGTAAGCACCTTAACCATTATACCATCTTCTTTGTAGAAAGAGTAGGCATGTCAATGCAACCCATGTGAAAGTCAAACTCCGTACCTTGTGTCTGTAAGGTAAACACCTTAACCAACTAATGCCAACCAACCATCCCCACTTGAAAAGCATAATCCAGTCCACAATAAAGGAAAACTATGGCGTCAGATTTGGATGCATGGATATTTATCCCAGCTGTGTCACACAAGGCAGTGAACCTTTTTGAGTTAATGTTTGAAATGACAATCAGATGAGGCCAGAAGGACATCGTCATGTACAGATAACAGAGATGCTACACATATCTCCAAACAGAAAGTCTACCAACTTTGTGTCCTGGCATCCCATAAATGACAATCAATACCAACATAAATGACAATCAATACCAACAATGGTTTTAAGGGACACCTTTTGTACAACAAATCACTCTCCCAGAAAACAAATATCACTTAATGTCAAGGATGTGCACACAGGTTTCAATGTATACATACAGGAACTGGATAGCATGTATCTGTGTCCCCTGTTACACTATAGGATCTCCAGCAGTACATATCATAGTACACTTTCTAAACCCTTCTTCAACCCAGTCATCAAATCACTCATGCCATTGCACAAGCATAAATAGGTGACTCACTGCTCCATGGCATGATGAAATCAAGTGTTGTAATTTTCTTTTACCTTTTTCTGAATTCATAGATGTTATTGTTGCCACCAAATCTGCCCTCTCTTAATTCAAAAAGAAACCTCTTTTCTGAAATAGATAATAATAGATAATATATAATTAAAATAAACATTGTTGATATTTAGTGACTTGAAACAGGTATTATATATATATATATATATATATATATATATATATATATATATATATATATATATATATATATATATATATAGGTCTACTTCATAACCAAAATCTTAGTAGACTGACCTTCATAAGACCGAAACCACAACACCAACATCCCACAAACCCGAAACCTGACATACACAACACTGAAACAACAAAATTCTGAATTACCCCATCCAGTGAAATAACATTAAAAACAAACACCATTGCAACAGTACAGTAAAACATTCCAACCCAAACTATATACTTGACCTCACCAACCAATCCACACAAACCCAAAGAAAATTACACTGAATATTTATGGTGTCTACAGCACCAACATGAATATTCATAACAAATGCTGAAATGTTCAATCCCTGGCCAACCAGCTATCTCCTAACATCACATGCTCCACCACTGCCACCACCAATAACTCCCTTCTATTTCATTTTCAACCAGTTCCCACATTCCTTGTCTGTAAACCTATCCAGAAACTTAAAGGAACCACACTCTCTGCAGATCAACTACCTGCAGAATACCTTCAAAAATCAGCTAAAGTCATAGCTTACCCCATATCCATCCTCATTAATAGAAGTATTTCTGAAAGATCCATTCCATCCATCTGGAAAGTATCTCACATTATCCCCCTGCATAAAGTTGGTACTTCCAAGGACTTTTCCAACTACAAGCCCATAGCCATATTATCTATCCCCTGTGGCAAAGGTAATGGAGAAATGTATTCACATGCAACTTTTAACCCACCTACTTGAAAAAAATCTACTAGCCAACTGTCAACATGGCTTTAGACCATTTCATAGCACCACCTCTCCTCTCATCCTCTCATCCTTTTCTGACCACATTAATAGAAATCGAAATAATGACACTCTATCCTCAGCCCTCTATTGATCTGTCTAAAGCCTTTGACATGGTCAACCACCACCTCCTCATAAACACACTCAAAAACCTGTCATTGGATAATCTTGCTATTCAGTGGTTCCAATCCTACTTAAATAATAGAAAACAGGCTGTACTGTGGGCAAACACCTTATCTTCCCACCTTCCAGTTACCATAGGGGTCCCACAAGGATCCATATTGGGACCTTTACTTTTCTCCATCTTTACAAATGACCTCCATTCTGTAATCCCACAAGCCACCTGCATCCATTATGCAGATGACAACACACTTATATGCTCTGCCACTTCCCCATCAGAACTTCAATC
The DNA here is from genome assembly GCF_019279795.1 of Protopterus annectens. Taxonomy (NCBI): domain Eukaryota; kingdom Metazoa; phylum Chordata; order Ceratodontiformes; family Protopteridae; genus Protopterus; species Protopterus annectens. Next base: position 633,701,456 of record NC_056727.1, read on the forward strand.
TCTAACCCAAAAGACCTTTAGTACAGTTAAAAATTGGCTCATGCATAGATATCTTATCTTAAACCCAAAGAAAACAAAAATGCTATTATTCACCCCCACCCGTAGAACCTCCTCACTTAACTTTACTGTAACCACTAGTAATGGAACTATTATATCTCCTAATCCTACCACTAAACTACTCGGGGTTCTAATTGATAATAACCTCTCTTATGAGCCTCACATCAATAACACTATAAAAACAGTTAATAAGAAATTAGGTTCCCTCTACAGGATCAAACCCTTTCTAACTCCACTAGCCAGAATCACCATTGCCCGCACACACCTAATCTCTACTCTGCTTTATACCTCTCCTATCTATACCAAATTATGTAAAAGTGCTCTGAACAAACTGTCTACCTCTTACAACAATATTGCCAGATTTCCTGCAGGGTCCTCCTATAGAACCCATCATTGTATCAATCTGAATCAACTAGGCTGGCTAGAATTGCCAAATCTAATACTATTCAATCAAGTAATAGTAGCCCACAAGATCCTGTATCAACCAGAAAATACACCTATACTCACTTCCCTAGTCACCCCCTATAATAATCTCAAAACCCTGTGCTCATCTAACAAACTACTAGTACAAATATCTAAATCTAATAACTCAGCAGGGGACACTCTGTTCTCTAATACAGTGGGTAAAACCTGGAACAGTCTCCCCAATCACCTGACTTCACTATCCTCAGCTAACCTATTTAAAAGTAAACTTAAACCCTACCTTAAATCACACTGGCTATGCCCCTGTGCTAACCCAGATTAAACAATTAACCTTTCCCATAATACCATGCTTCTTATCGCATTATCGTATTCAGGGCATGCGCCTATGTATATATTGTTTGTCTTTATCAACTATAACCAGTCTACTCTTTGGACCTCGTGTAATTTTACAGTATGAGTGTGTTCATGTACTGCTTCCAATGAATAATCACTATATTTCGTTTATTGACATTTTTTGTGTGACTTTCTAATTAATAGTTCCATTGTCTTTGTAAATATCATTGTCTTTATGTATTTTTTGTGAAACTTGTGGAGCTTTTCTCCCCAGGCCTCCACTGAAAATGGACATGCATCCAGTTGGACTAGCCCGGTCAACAAATGTAAAATAAATAAATAAAATAAAAATAATAAATTCAATAAAAACTATTTAATTTCAACTTAAATGATTTTGGAGGGAGGCTATGCCCCCCCTAACACCCTGAAAATTAAATATACAACTCTGAGATCACACTACATTGTGGAAATGAGCAGATTTCCTGTTCTGCTCAGCTTGAACTGTCAGCATTACAAATGTTCAGTCTTCTGAACGTTGGCATTGCGAAGTTTCACTAATGTGATACTTCGAGTTTCTGGTCTCAGTCTTATGACAGTCAGTCTACTGAGATTTCAGTGATGTCAAGTAGACCCATATAGATATATTTATCTATATATATATATATATATATATATATACGTGTGTGTGTGTATATATATGTATATATATATTATATATATATATATATATATGTACATATATATATATATATATATATATATATATATATATATATATATGTATATGAGAGCACTACAGAAGCCTAAAAGCCCAAAATCCTGAAGACCAAAATCTCGAAAGTTCAAAATATCAAAAACTCAAAATACTGAAAACACACAGGATACCAACACTTTCTGTATTCCAGCACAAGTACATACAGAAACATATCACCCTTCAACTATATGCAGGCCACCCTGCACGCCCCCACACTCCCTGCTACTGAAATATATCAACTCAGAGACTGCACGTCACTACACTAAGTGCACTCTCGGAGTTGATATATTTAAGTAGCAGGGGGTGTGGGGGGCACAGCCCCTCACATGGGGGGTGCAGGGGGGCTTGCCCCCTGCTTATATCTAGAGAAGAGTAATATGGCTTGTGTTTTATTTGTTTCTGTATGTACTTGTGCTGCAATATAGATCCTGTGCGTTTTCAGTATTTTGAGTTTTCAGTATTTTGTACTTTCGAGATTTTGTTCTCAGGATTTTTGTCTTCAGGATTTTGGGCTTTCATAGATATATATATATATATATATATATATATATATATATATATATATATATATGCAGTAGATATAAAAAGTTTACACACCCCTGTTAAAATGCTAGGTTTTTGTGATATAAATCATTTCAAAACTTTTCCCACCTTTAATGTGACCTATCTTCTTCTTCTTTCGGCTTTTCCCAGTTAGGGGTTGCCAAAGTGGATCACCTGTCCGCTCATGATTGGCAGTGGAGGTTTATGGTGTCAAGTTGCCAGCCTGGCACCCAACCTTCCACAGAAGGCACACACACACACTCATGCCTAGGGCCAATTTAGAGTGCCTAATCCACCTACAGCATGTCTTTGGGATGTGGGAGGAAACCAGAGCACCCAGAAGAAACCCACGCAACCACAGGGAGGACATGCAGACTCCGCACAGAAGGCATCCCAGCCGAGGATCAAACTGGAGAACCTCTTGCTGTGAGACAGCAACTCTAACTGCTGCACCACCGGGGCTGCCCACCTTTAATGTGACCTATAACCTGTACAATTCAACTGAAAAACAAACAAATCTGTTAGGGGAAAATATAAAAAAAATAAAAAATGTGCAATACGCTAATTGCATAAGTGTGCACACCCTTAAACTAATAATTTGTTGTGTATGCACACCCTTAAACTAATACTTTGTTGAAGCACCTTTTGATTTAATTACAGCAGTCATTCTTCTTGGGTAGGAGTCTATCAGCATGGCACATCTTGACTTGGTAATATTTGCTCACTCTTCCTTGCAAAAGTGCTCCAAATCTATCAGATTGCGAGGGCATCTCTTGTACACAGCCCTCTTCAGGTCACCCTACAGATTTTGTATTGGATTTAGGTCTGGACTCTGGCTGCACTATTCCAAAACTTTAATTTTCTTCTGGTGAAGCCATTCTTTTGTTGATTTGGATGTATACTTGGGGTCACTGTCATGTTGAAAGGTGAAATTCCTCTTCGTCTTCAGCTTTCTAGCAGATGCCTGAAGGTTTTGGGCCAAACGTGACTGGTATTTAGAACTGTTCATAATTCATTTCACCTTGACTAAAGCCCCAGTTCTAGATGAAGAAAAGCAACCCAAAGCATGATACTGCCACCATCATGCTTCACCGTGGGGATGGTGTTCTTTTGGTGATGCCAAGTGTTGTTTTTGCACTAAATGTACCTTTGGGAATTGTGGCCAAAAAGTTCAACCTTGGTCTCATCAGACCATAACACATTTTCCCACAGGCTTTTGGGATACGATGTATTGTTTTGCAAATTTTAACTGGGTCTGGATGTTTCTCTGTGTAAGAAAAGGCTTCCATCTTGCAACCCTATCCCATAGTCCAGACATATGGAGAATATGGGAGATTGTTGTCACATGTAGTACATAACCAGTACTTTCCAGAAATCCCTGCAGCTCCTTCACTGTTGCTGTAGGTCTCTTGACAGCCTCCCTGACCAGTTTTCGTCTTGTCTTTTCATCAATTTTTGAGGAACATCCAGTTCTCTGCAACATCACTGTTGTCCCATATTTTCTCCACTTTTTGATGACTGTCTTCACTATGTTCCATCATATATCCAGTGCTGTGGAAATTGTTTTGTACCCTTCTCCTGACTAATTGAACAATGAGATTCCTTTGATGCTTTGTAAGCTCTCTGTGAACCATGGCTTTTGCTGTAGCAGGCAACTGAGTAAATGTAAGGAAAATCCTACTAGGATAGCTGAACTTTATTTGGGGTTAATCAGAGTCTCTTTAATTGATGGCAGGTGTGTTCCCAAGAAGACTGAATGTTGTAATTAAATTAAAAGGTGCTTCAACAAAGTATTAGTTTAAGGGTGTGCACACACAACAAAGTATTAGTTTAAGGGTCTGCACACTTTTGCAACCAGCATATTGTACGTTTTTTTTTTTTTTTTTTTTTTATATTTTTCCCCCTAACAGATTTGTTTGTTTTTCCATTGAATTGTACAGGCTATAGGTTACATTAAAGGTGGGAAAAGTTTTGAAATGATTTATTGTGGTCTCATTTTTTTATATCACAAAAACCTGGCAATTTAACAGGGGTGTGTAAACTTTTTATATCCACTGTACATATATATATATATATATATATATATATACACACACACACACACACACACACATAAATACATGTTTTTAGATGTCTGTATGGCATATCTATAGAACTACCAATTTAGTATAAACAACTAAGGTAACAGCTTCATCATGTTGTCCTGGGTTTGATTCCTTTATCCATAGCTGCCTTCACTTACTTTATGTGATCTAGTTAACCAGGATCACCTGTGATAAAAATCATGTATTTCAAGTGGCTCTGAATAAAATGAAATAAGCACACATGCATTCAAACATCTAAGCATATCAACATGCACATAAGCACACAAATGTACATACTCAGTAAGACATGCTGGGGTGTGAGTAGTACACTAACTGTTTTACAAGTCTAGGTGCTCAATATTTGTTCTGTATCACCCCCCCATGCACTTTGACCCTCAAGCCTTCCCCAATCAGCATTGAGCCCATGTACTCTCCTTTACTAAGTGCCTACAGAACAGGGGCAAGGGTCAGCTGGATGGGCCATCATCTTGGTAGCCACAGAGATGGCTTGTGTCCTTGCCAATACCCCAGTAATAACAGCATTTATCAGAGCCCAAACCCCGCCCTTATTGACTACATTGGCAATTAAGTCACCATGTGGCAGCCAGTGTCCGCTCACTTGATGTTCATGCTACCACCCACAGGCTACAAGGGCTACCATTTCCAACTTGGGATTGCCAAGCCCAGATCTCCGGTCCCGACCATTTTTTGTACCATGTAGGCCTCCACTTGCATACCGATGGTCAGCTGACTGGAATCCCTTTGCTCCATCTCTATGTCATCCCTGACCAGCTTTTCCCATACCCACACCACTAGATGAACTCCGACATTTTTGCTATACTCAGGGTTTTTCCTTTGCTGACACATAGCCAGGCTTGGGGAGGTAGCCAGTGACATCTGGACACCACACACACCACAAATCACTCTACACGTGAAATAAGGACATAACAAAAGCATTACAATGACTACCTTAAAATCAATTAGCTTTCTTTCTTTGTAATAGTGCACCTAAGTAAATTATTTGTAATTTTATAAACTTTAAGTAAGCCTTTTATTTTTCTGTCCCACTTACATAATTAAACACAGTCAAGCTTATACATTACGAATTACTAAAATATTTGAAACATGAATCATTACAATTGATTAATTTAGCCGTTATGATGCTTCCGGTGTCCAGTTAAGTTCACTGAAGTCATACCTCTGAGTGTCCAAAACACTGCAAAGCTATTTTGCACACACAAAAAAAAAAAAAAAAAAAAAACAAGAGCTGTTAGTTTAATGATGAGCAACACAATTTCTTAGGATGCTTGAATGCTTGATCTCTTGAGTACAACTCAAACAAGAAGTGTTTTGTTATTTACTTAGTAATGCAAATTTCTATTATTTTCTTATTTCTGTAGCTATCTCAACAAACAACTAACATGAACAGACCTGACAGTCCTCATATGAAGTCTTACAAATGGTCAAATGTGGTTGGTAATATGTGTCCAGCTAGAATGGTAACTGACAACACTAGAACAATTAGATCTTGCTGTCTTTGCTAGTTATGAAATCATGTTTAAGAGATGGAATTTGATAAACGCTGCTGCAGTAAAATGAGTTTGTACTGAATAGTTACAGTGTGGCGTTTATAGTTATCCTCTGTAAATACACTTGCAATCGGAACATTTTGGTCATCGCAGCACTGACTGACAATGACAGAAGAGTTCATCAGTGAGAGCAAACAATTTCAGTTTTCTGGTACAAAACGGAAATGTAGTATATAAATTTCTGTTTGAGAACAATACTGTCATTTACCTGTTAATAACAAAGGTGAAATAAGCATAACAGGATAAGCCATGAGCATCATATTCTTTTAGTGGGTATTCAGGAGTTGTTCAAGTTGCTAAAGTTTAGAATACTTATATTGAAATTAAGAGCTTTCAAATGGAACACTTTTTTGTCATATTTTATGACTTAGTTTAGAGAGAATAAAAAAAACAGACAGCATAAGGTCCGTTATGGGCTTCCACCCTACCACCTTCCATCATACATCCAGAAGGCACTTAAAACTGTGTACAGCAGGGGGTTCGGGGGCGGGGTGACAGCTGCCTTCCTGGATGTGGTAATTGTCTTTCGCTGACAGTAAGTCAGTAATGCCAGACATTATCATGTCAAACTTTTACTGTCCAAAAAGTTCAGATTATTGTTAAAAAATGAAATGAATAAATAATTGCTGTTCTGTTACATTCATAACAGAATTAGAATGACATTTTCAAAACATCACAAAGGACACGCTTTATAGACAGCCCCATTGGTGCTTCCTAATGTAAACATTCACCAAATTAAATATGAAATTAACTCAATCACTATGGAAGAGCTCAGGAATTCTGGCTCTTTTGTGCCTATAACACCATTTCTGAAAGTGTCCTTTTCGTGCCTACAGTGCTAATGCTGTAATAACTCACTTCCTTTCATGCTTATATAGCCCTTGGGAGCTCCACACTATGAAGAGAAAGAATCTTCCTCAGGTGAGCAATTTAAGATACAAAATCATGGAACTTGCCAGTTATGATTATCTATCTTTAAATGTATATTTTAAAAATGCAGCTGCCATTTCGATTTTTCTTACCTTTCAATTGAAGAAGTTGGTTGATCTCCAGCATCCATGTGAATGAAGCAACAAAACGTTTATGCAACAGCAACTCCAGTCTATCTTTGTTGCAAAACAATTTTAAGAAATACGAAAGATATGTACTTGCCATAATGACAGATTTGTGTTGTCTGTTTCTGTACTTTAGAGACTAGTTGCCTCCCATGCACAAGGTACAAGATTTGATCCTGATCTCTGGGCACTACTTGTTTAAAGTTTGCATGTTTTCCCTGTGTCTCTGTGGGGTTCCTCCCACTTCCAAAAAACATGCTGAGTGCTTCCATCTCAAACTCACCAAAGAATGTCACTGTAGGCAGCAGCACAGACTCTAAATGGTGCCCTATAGGGGGAAGATTTGGATAGACCAAGCACTTTGGGCATCTACTGTGGTGTGTAGTATACTCAAGATATGAGAACATGGATCACAAACTATGCACCATGGCAGTCTAATCACTTGATGGTGTAAAATATGGCTCTAGCTGATTCAGGTGGTATTGACTGATGTTGACAGGTGGGCATGAGTATTTGCTGATGATAAGTGCAACTCGGGTAGACTTCCTCCTAGTAAGCAAAGGGCATTGGGGTAGAATCAGTCATTGCAAAGTCATCCCCAATGAAACAGTCAGCCCACAGCATAAACCACTGGTTGCCACAGTCAACTGCAAGCAGTGGTCAGAGAAGGCTCTAAGGTCAACAGAGACCAGGCTGAAGACCTGCAAACTGACTGGAAAAAAGCACAATATTTCAAGGAATTATTCAGAGCTCTAGCACCCCAAGAAGAAGAGGAAATAGGTGGAGCCAAGAAAGAATGGCAGAGCCTTAAAATAGCATGAGCGAGGAACAGATATGTGGCTGAACCAGGTATGGAAATAAGGTAAGTAAGGAAAGCTGGTGGTGGAATACAGAAGTCCAGGAAGTCATCAAAAGAAAGAACTGCAGGAAAAAAGAGGAAAATGGAAAAGATGGACCAGGCTAGGAACAAATACTGGTTGGCTAAAATAGAGGCTAAAAAAGGAGAGACACTCTATGAGCTCATGAGTATTTGGTGATGATAACTGGGTTGAGGAACTGGCCAACTCTAACCTATGCCAAAGACCCATCCTAACGGTAGGTGGGGGTCATAAAGCCCAGCAACCTTGAGTCAATAAGTCAATAGATGGTGCAAAGAACTATATCAGGTTACAAGTCAAAGACAGAAAGATAAACAAAATAGTCAGACACCTTTCATAAGGAATGCCAGCAACAGCCTGCTCACCAGTCCACAGGACATACAAGGCAGATGGAAGGAGTACTTACAGCAGCATCTGAATGAAGAAAACCCCACTGAAGTTGTACTGCCCTAGGCACAGCCTATGATGACAGAAGAGGAGAAGCCCACTATAGAAGAAGTAAGAACATCAGTAAAAAAATGAAGTCGGGGAAGCAGCAGGCTCACATGAGGTCATAGCAGATATAATAAAGATGTTGGGTGAGAAAGGGGAGAAATGACTCTTGAGGGTACTCATAGCAGTGTGGAGAGAAAGGGGTACCCCAGATGATTGGAGAATAAGCATACTAGTGCCAGTGTTTAAGTACAAAGGTGATATTCACAAGTGTGGGCAGCACAGAGGTATCAAACTCCTGCCACATTGCATGAAAGTTCTCAAGAGGGTGATTGATAGACAAATATGCAGAGTAGTAGAAAGTAAGATGGGAGATGAGCAATTCAGATTCAGATCAGGACCCGATGTTTGCAGTGAAGCAGATAGTTGAGAAGAAGCTAAAGATGAGGAAAGATTCCAAATGGGCATTCCTAGACTTGGAGAAATCATATGACAAGGTCCCAAGAAAGCTGAGTTGAGCAGTCCTGCGGTGGTTCAAAGTCCTAGAAACATTAGTAGAATTAGTGTAAGCTACGTACGAGGACCCAATGACTCAAGTACGAAGAGTGTTCATTCTCGCAGAGGGTTTCCCAGTGGCAGGTGTGTGTATCAGGGTTCAGGTCTGAGCCCAGTGCTGTTCATACTGGTGATGGACTACATTAGCAAACAGGTCAGAGGGGACAGATCAACAAAGTTGTTAAATGCATTGCAGACAATATCGCATTACAGACAGACTGTGAGTAAAAACTTCATCAAAGGATAGGAAATGGAATGCAAAACGGAAGGCATATGAGATGAAAGTGAGTACAGATAAGAGTTTTAATGACAGCAAATGGGGGAATCAGAAGAAGCTGACAAAAGAGATAGAAGGGAGGATAGTAGAACAGGTAAACAGCTTCAAGTATCTAGGAAAGGTGGCTGAGTAGAAGAGAAGTCAGAAGGAGGAGTTAGGAGGTCATACGTAGAATGAGAGAGGCTGCAGTCAGCTGGCACAGAGTGTCATGGGTATTGTGTAAGAAAATATTGAAGAAGCAGAAAATAAGATGTACAAAACAGTGATGTGACCATTACTACTGTATGGTACAGAAACCTGCTAGTAAAGAATGAGCAGGTTTGAAGCCAGAGGCACTGGAAATGAAGTGCCTGAAATGGGTGGTAAGATGCACACTGTGGGACAACTGACAAATTGAGAACATAACAGCAGAAGCCAAAGTAATTCCAATTGTAGAAAAGATCAAAGAAAACTGATTACTGTAGTTCAGGCACATCTATGGAAAAGCAGAAGACAGAAGATTTGGGACAGACATGAAGAAGGTAAGAGGAAACGAGGACAACCAGCAAAGAAGTGAATGGAGTGTGTGAGAAAACATCTGTGACAGTCAGGCATGAGTGTCAAAGAAGGCAGGAGAGTGGCACTGAATTGAGATAGACAGCAACAGTTAACACAGCACCCTGACCCCATGTAGAAGATGAGAAAAAAGGGGGCTGATGATAATGATGAAGATGTTTCTGTCCTTCCTCAATGGATGGGTCTTTGGATGCAACCTCAAATCTGATTCCAGCTGCATCAGTGGATCTTTGGATCCACTGCACTGGCTCCTTCCCTTACCCATAATCGACTCCTTTCAGTAACATTGCCTCAGATCTAGTTTCCTTACACTACCATAAAGAATTATAATAATACTACTAATAATAACAATAATAATAATTATTATAATAATGATAGCAATACATAAGAAGCTCTGAATATTAGTGAATAGAAGCTAGCCTGCTATGAAGTTAAAAGAGCATAATGCATGGCTCAGGAAGCAGACCATATCATCCTACCAGCAGCCCATAACACATGGACATTTATAAAAAGGAGGGAGGAGAGTTGACGAAGGACAGAAACAGACAACACAACTCTATCATTATGGCAAGCACATAACTTTCATATCTGATGTTGTCTTTTCCATTAATTTCTCAGCAGATGGGACAGAGAACCCAGCTACTTAGCCCTAGGCTGGCGTCATGGGAGGATATCCCAGAGATGGTAGAACCAAATGCCACCTTATTCATGGAAAGCAATTCCAACTTATAATGTGAGATGATGGTGTGAATATTCAATCACATGGCAGTAGCACAAATATCATCAGTTGAGGTGCTACAAAAGAAGGCCATGGAAATGGAAACAGATCTAGTTGAATGTATCTTTAGTTGTTTAGGTGATGACAAGCATTTTTCTTTATATACATGAGAGATGCAGTCAGCCATCAAGCCAGAAATACCTTTGAAACACCTTTACTCATTCTAACTTTAGAAAAGGTGGCAAATAGCTGATCTGTTTTCCTAAAAGGTTTGGTTTGATGATGGTAGAAGCCCAATTTCCTATGTACATCCAACAGATGGAGCACATACTTCTTCTTTAATTGAAAATTCTGTGAAGACAACTTGCAAATTAATGCTTTGATTACGAGAGGTCTCTGTGGTGACTTTTGGGGAGAAAGGAGGGATTAGTGTGCTTATCATTGTGAAAAATAATGTATGGGGGCCGGCTGGACAGAGCATGGAGTTCTGACACTCTTTGAGCTGAAGTGATAGCCACTAGAAAAGGTGGCTGAATTAAGGATTGGAGTAAAATAGTCATGTCCCATAGTTGAGAAGGATCCCTAAGAGGGGTTCCGAGAAGGAAGGTACCCCTCAAAAAGCTTTGCATAACTTAAGGGAAGGCAAGGTGCCATGATTCTGTCCCATGTGAAAATATGAAATGGCAGCAACTGAAGTTTAATAGTAGAATAACTAGCCCCTTCATGAAATACAGAAGCTAGGAAATCCAGTACCTCTGAAATGGGGCTGAAGAAGGATCCAGATTCCTCTGAGATCCTCAGTGAAAGAATCTTTTCCACTTACTCTTATAAATTTTCCTGGTGTATGTTCTCTGGGAAGAAGTGAGAATATGAATCACTTGTGAAGAAAGACTGGACTCACAAGCCATCATTGGAAGTTGAGAAACCATGCGGTCAACTTGAGGGCTTGAATGTTCAGATGAGGCATTCCAGATGTGTGAGACAGAAGGACAGAATGGGATCCAGTATCCAGGAGTGTACCAAATGAGGACAAAGAAAGAGAAGCCACAACTGTCAAGGCTAGAGAGGGACAATGAGAATCACCTTCATCTTTCTCTACAATGCATTCTGTGGGAATTGTGGAATTAGTGGCACAGGAGTGAAGGTGTAGAAAAGTCTGGAGGGCCCATTCATGTGTCAAAAGCATCCTTTTGTGACTCCCCCTCCAGCAGGGATCAGAACAAAGAACTTGTTGTATTTAGTGTTGATGAGAGAGGGAAAGAGGTTGCAGCACAACTGACCTCACTGACAGAATATCTGATTTGCTACTGATGAGTTGAGGGACCATTAGTATGACAGCACAATAGGTCTTCTCAGCCTGTTGCCTAATACAATGGACTTTCCCAGTATTTGCATTGCTATCAGAAAGTGATTGGAAGAAATTGCCCATTGCCACACTTTCATTGCTTCTCAACACAAAAGGTAGGATTATGTTCTCCCTTGTTTGTTGATGCACCAGACTACTGTTATGTTGTCTGTCATGATCAAGATCATCCTTAGAGGCTGGAGATTCTGAAAGGCCTGCAATGCTAGGAGGGCTGCCCTCATCTCTAAGATGCTGATGTGAAGATTGGCCTCAGATGGGGATCATGTGTCTTAGACCATTCTTCCCATGAAATGCCCCACAACCACCATAGTGGGGAAGCATCAGTGGTCACTGTAGCTTTTTGAGGCGGAAAAAGAAATGGGCATCCCAGAGACATCTTTGGAAACTAAATCCACCACACTATGTGAGTCCTGAAAATGTTGGCCAAAAAAATTCAGAAACTCATGGGTCAGTGTTTTATGGATCTGAAGAACCCTCATATAATATCTTGCCAGTCGGATAAAGGTGATGAAAGAAGGCATTGAACCCAATACTTGGAGAACCAACTTGGCATGTAGTGCTTTAAGGAAAAGCAGCTGTAGGGCCTGATTGTGTAGAGTGGATAATCTGGTTGCTAGCATTCTCACTATCTGAGTGGTTGTGTCCAAGTGGGCCCCTATGTCTGCACTGAAGAAAAATGTGACTTGGCCCTGTTTACTGTGATTCCCAAATCAGAGTATAGTTGGAGTAACTAATTCCAAGCCCAGATTAGTAGAGGCTTGATAGGAGTAGTTAGGAACCAGTCATCTAAGTATTGGTTCACTCGGAACCCCTGCAGTTTGAGATGAGCTGCAACCACTGCCATACATCTAGTGAACACCTGAGGGGCTGTGGTGAGGCCAAAAGGTGGGGCTCTGAATTGATAGTGATACTTTCTGAGTGTCTGTCCATTTTGATGTGGTAGTATGCATCCTGAAGCTCTAGCTGGCACATCCAATCATTGTTTCTCAGCAAGGGGAAGATCGACCCTACCATGACCATCTGAAACTTCATGTGTTTGACATACTGATTCAGATGAGTGAGGTCCAGGATTGGCCTGAGATCCCCTCTCTTTTTTGGCACAAAAAAGAATCTTGAGTAAGTTCAGAATCCTTGCAGGTCTGGTGAGACCTCCAGGACGACTCGCTTATCTAGCATATTTTTTATTTCTTTTGGCACTGCTTCTCTTTGAGAGGGTGGAATATTGGGAAGTTTATCATTTCGTGAGTATGGACAAAGAAAGGGAATGTAAAAGCCTCTAGTAATGACTGTCTACACCCAGATATCTGTGGTAATGGGATTCCAGACTTTTAGCTGCAGATATATAAGCACTCCTAACTGCCTCCAGAGTGCAGCAGTCAGACAAACATTCAGGAGCTGTGAAAAGGCCTCTCATCCAGGCAGTTCTCCTTATGATTATTCCAGAACCCACTCAAAACACCTTCTATACATACCTGTGGTGATCAGATGCATGGAGGCATTTAATAAGGACTGTAGGTTGGCTAGTTGCAAGTCCACTGACTTCTTGCCCTCTGCAGACATAGACCCTGATTTCTCCTGAGAATGGGCTTTGGAAGACCAGCGTCCATTCTGTCTCAAATGTTTGAGGATCTCCCTAAATGAGGCAACCTCAAGTGGTGATCTGGAGAACTCATCCCCTCTATAGAAATCAGTGTCTTCTGTGGGCAACTCCTGGGGAAAATCAACATGTCTCCTCTTATACGTGTACTTCTGAGGGACCTCAGTGGCTCAGAGCCGAAGCAGGAGTCGAGGATCACCACATTTTCAATTCTGACATGAATGACTCTTGGTGATATTCCTGATCCTGAATCCCTAAAGCCAAGGGTCACATCAGGGTAGGAGCAGCCATAGATAAGGGGAAGGTCCAAACCTCACAGGTCTGATCAGGAATGGAGACAGGAACACCCCCAGCTGAATTTGGGTCCTGAGGAACTTTATCATCATTTTAGCTACATCAGCTACTGTTAAGCTTCTGATAGACTTGATTGGCCTCAAGGAGGAAGAAGAAGGTGGCCTTGAAGACGTTTGAGCAGACATCTCTTGTAGAAAAGGAGAATGCATTCCAAGGGAGACTGGCTCCAGCAAGGGTAGGGTTATGGATCTCCTCGAGTACAGATCCAAAGGGGGGTAGGATCCAATGAATTTGATCTGTTGATGGTCACAGCCAATAATGGAGCCAAAGAAGAAGAGTAATCAGGGAATCCTGCCAGAAGGGAAAGCTCTAGAAGCAGATTCCTGCAGAAGCAGGGAGAAGACCCTTTAAAACTAATTTGTTCCAACAATCAGTAATGGCCATGTGTCCAAAAGCTGTACAAATTCAACAGTATTTGTCCAACAGTGCAGCTCCTAAGCAGTAGACACACTTTTTGTGAGCATCTGAATTAAGTATTTTGTGGCTACATGCCCCACATTTCTTATAAACTGCAGGCGTATCCACCATAACAGTAAAAAAGTTAAAGAGCACAACAAGACAGCAAAAAGACTACCAACAATGGTATCAAAAACAGCGCTCTTAATAAAAAAAGTTAACAATTTTCTTAAATTATAGACTGTCAATGATGGTAGTAAAAATACTATCCCAAAGAGAGTATGAAAAGGGAAACATGAGGAAAAAAAGGGCACCAACAGTGCAAGATAAGTACAAAGATATTTTGGTAAGGTACGGTAGCATATACTGTAAACAGATATCAGAATATAATATGCACAAGAGAAAAAAAATTCCTAGTATGGGTTCAAAAACTGTAAGCCAAAAAAGTAACTTAGCTGAGGTATGCCTGAACCATTAAAATCACATCTGAACTCGACAAGCGGCAAACAAGATCTCAAGTAGTGTTACTGCTAGAAGAGGATTATTGGTAAGGGGAGGAGACTTAGCTGTGGAAACAAAGGTTTGAAGTGGTTGAAGATGGATCTGAGGACTGAACCAAAGACCTATTCATTGAGGAATGGATGGAAAAGACAACATCAGATCCAATGATTTTGGCCTCTTGGTGGCTGAAGCCAAAGTGAGAAAAGAAGAAGGAAAGCAGACAGGGATCACTTTCCCATTTCCTTGCCTTTTTCCTTGGGCTTATCACTCTTCTCCCTTCTATGCTTATCTAATGGTTACTTGCCAGAAGGGGAGACTCCAGGAGCAGATTTTGAAGAATCCCCCACAGAAGCAGGGAGAAGATCCTTTAAAGCTAATTTATTCCGGTGCTCAAAAATGGCTATTATCCAAAGGGTATACAAACTGAGCAGTTTTCATCCAAATGTGTTGCTCCAAAAGCAGTAGATGCACTTTTCATGAGCATCTGAATTGGGATCTTGTGGCTATATGCCAAACATTTCTTAAAACCTGAAAGTTTAGTCCCCATAGCAGTTAAAAAGTTAAAGAACACAAAACAGCAAAGGGACTACCAAGAATGGCATCAAAAACAGCACTCAAGAGAAAAAAGTAAACAAGTTTCTTAAAATGTTAACTACCAGTGATGGAATTAAAAACGCTAACCCTAAGAGAGTATAAAAAGAGGCAGGCGGGGGAAAAAAAGGCACCAGTGGCACAAGATACATTTGAATATATATATATATACACACACACACACACACACACACACACACACACATATATATATATATATATATATATATATATATATATATATATATATGGTAAGGGAAGGAAGAATATAAAAAGATACCAGAATATAATATACATAAGAGAAAGAAAATTTCCCAATACAGGCTCCAAAACTGTAAGCCAAAAAAGTAACTTAGCTGAGGTAAGCATGAGTCAGTGAATCACATCTGAACTCAAAGCATGGCAAATAAGATCTTAAGTAATGCAACCCCTAGGAAGGGGGTGTGGGTAAGGGGAGGAGCCTGAGCTGTGGATCCAAAGGTATGAAGCAGCCAAAGATGGATCCAAGGTCTGATCTGAAGACCCATCCATTGAGGAAAGGAAGGAAAAAGCAACATACTGTTTCTTAACTTGTTGCTGATAAGGTAAAATGACAAAAAGATCTGGTGATGTTTCAGAACAGTGTCCATCAGATGAACTTCATCAGCATGTCCAAGAAGATCTGTAGTCCTTCATCTTTGAGATGAAGTCCATCTGTCGGAAACAGGTGCACATCTTTAGCCATGAAACAGTGGTACATGGTTGTCACTTCTTCATAGCTGTATGTCGGTCCATGCAGAAAGGTGCTCTGCAATTTCCTGGTCTTGTGTGTTGAGCATACCTCTCAACCTGGAAACATCAAAAATCTGGACAAAGGCCCATGAAAATAGATACAAATCTGTATGCTGATTAACATAACATTTGCATACACAATTATGTAACCTTGCCCACTCCAATAGAATTGTGGGATACCAACTCTGAAATGTAAACTGAAGAACAGACAACCAAAATATGGCCCTGAGTCCCCCTGCAACCATTCGAATGTCCATTACCTGGCTATTTCACCCCATTTACCATAAACATTAATGTGCATACTGCTTTACTTCTATGATGATTATTTGGATTTTATTTTACATAGACTTAGCATTAAAACTTATAAGACTCAAACCAGAGAACCTCTTGCTGTGAAGCAAAAACACTACCACTGCACCATCCAAATGTATGAGCCAAACAGATTCTAGACATTATGGGAAAATGTGTACAGTTGAGATATATATTTTACACAGACTTAACATTAAAACTTCCAAGAATCAAACCAGAGAACCTCTTGCTGTGAAGCAATAACACTACCACTGCAACACACAAATTGTAAGAGAACCAGACCAAAAGTATGAGCCAAACACATTACAGACATTATAGGTTCATAGGTTCATAGGTAGGTACTAGGCTATTGGCTCAAGGGCCTACATAAGCCTAGCCAGCAAGGTTCCATAGCTTACACCACCCAAGAAAGTTATTTTCCTGTGCCACTATTCAGCAGAGACAAAGAAGTGATCCTGGGGTGTATTTCCTATTTCCCATCCACTCATCAAGATTTTTATTGAAGAGTGCTAATGAAGAACTTTGCTTGACATAGATGGGTAGCTTGTTCCAGAGTATAGGAAGTCACCGGGACAGGAATCTATCCCTCCAGCGTGTCCTGTTTATTGTGGTGACAAGGTTTAGGTCCCTAGAGCGTGTAGCTCGGAGGGATTGGGATTTCTTTAGGTGTAGCATGTCCAACAGCTCTGGGTTTGACATAGCTTTAATATGTTAGGCAGAGATCACCTCGGAGTAGGCGATATGCTACGGATTAAAGCTGGAGTTTTTGAGGTGGTCAGTGTAGGGTATTTGCTTGAGGCCAGTAATCCTCTTTGTGAGGTACTTCTGTGGCCTTTCCAGCTGCTGCAGATGTCTTGCGACGTACATTCCAAAAGGGATGCTGTACACTATAATGGGTCTAATGAGTGACGAGTAGAGGGGAACAATGACCTCTTTTTTCCTGGATGAGAATCCTTTTATGATGAGGTGTGCCTCATAGAAGGACTTCCTGACTACTGTGGCGATGTGACTATCAAAGGAGAGACTACTGTCCACCTGGGTCCCAAGGTCTCTTATCATGCATTCAGTGTTAAGTAGATTGCAGCCTATGTGGTAGTTCATGGGTACAGAGTTTTTACCAAAGGGGATGACACTGCACTTTTTGGCATTCATCTTGAGGCCATGGCTCTGACACCAGGCATCTGTCTCAGTGAGGCCCTTCTGTAGGATGTCCACATCATTTGGGGACTTGACTATGGCTCCTAGTTTGCAGTCATCTGCAAACTTCATTACCCAGAGGCCTTCTGTGTTAGCCTGTACTTCAGAGAAGTAGATACCAAACAGGAGAGGTCCCAGGACGAAACCCTGTGGTACTCCACTTATCATTGCTTTGAGGTCAGATTTGGAGTCTGCAACTTTTACAGTGTGGGTTCTGTCAGTGAGCCAGTTGGCAACCCATCTTGTGACGTAGGGATTTATACCTAATTTAGTGAGTTTAGCTAGAATTCCAGAATGGGGGATGGTGTTCAAAGCCTTGGCGAGGTCAAGATAGGCTGTGTGAACCAACTTACCCTCATCCACGGCTTTGGTGACTGCCTCAAAGAAGTCAATCACATTCAGGAGGCATGATCTGCCTTTCACAAACCCGAACTGGGTGGAATCCAGAGTTTGGAGGTTACCAATGTCTTTGTTTATGAGTTTCATGATGATGCGTTCCATGGCCTTGCAGACCAGGCTCATCAGGCTAATAGGTTGATAGTTCCCGGGAACAGTGGTGGCTCCCCCTTTGTGGAGTGGGATAACTGTTGCTGTGCACCATTCAGTGGGCACAAAGCCTGATGCGAGGCTATTATTGAACATGGTGCTTAAGTGGAGAGCCAGTTCATTCTGAAGTTTGTGTAAAACGCAACCTGGGATGTTGTCCAGTCCCATGGATGCTGTGTTTTTGGCTTTAGAGAGTGCAGCTTTTACCTGCATAGTTGTGATTACAGGGACTCTGCATTCTTCCTGTATAGATATGGGCCCTTTAGGGGGTGAGAGGAGGGTAAAGTTAGCACCGAACCGATCTGCCAGGATGTTGGTAATATCAGTTAGTTCTGTAATTTTCATGCCTTTGTGCTGTAACTCAGAGCAGATCTGGGTGTTGCCATCTAGATTCTTGACATAGCTATAGAATGCTTTGGGGTTGTCCTTGGATTTAGTGGCGATTTTGTTTTCGTAACTAGCTTTGGAGGATCTTATAAGGGATCTCAGCTACTTACTAAGGCTGACCAGTGAGCTCCTCCACTCATGGGATTTTACTCTCTTTTGCAACAGTTTCTTCCTATGGGAAAAACACACACACACACACACACACACACACACACACACACACACACACACACACACACACACATCCTGAATAGAATTCTGCAGCATTCATAAGTGAATGCAATGGACATCCTGAATAAATGAATGCACACTTTCTAAATGGCAGCACATATATCCTGACTGAATGCTTTACCTCATGGTAGCACATAAACATCCTGAATAGAATTCTGCAGCATAAGTGAATGCCACACACACAAGTGAATGCAATTTCAAACTGTGCGTTTCTAAACGGCAGGAAATAAACATGGACATCCTGAATGAATGTTTTACCTCACGGCAGCACATAAACATCCAAATAAACACAGACATCCTGAATAGAATTCTTCAGCATAAGTGAACGCAATGGACATCCTGAATAAATGAATGCGCGCTTTCTAAACGGCAGCACATAAATGTTCAAATAAACACAGACATCCTGAATGAAGAATGCTTTGCCTGGAAATAAACACGGACATCCTGAATAAATAAATGAGGAATGCATAAATGAAGCACCAAGCACACACACCCTGAATGAAAGCAAGCACTTGTGGACTCGGTATGCAGCGAAAACATGATACACAGGCATCCTGAATAAACAAATAAATAAAGCATGGACATCCTGAATGAAAGCATGCACTTTCTGAACGGCAGGGTCAGCAGCCTATAAACAGACACACACACTTCTGAATAAATGAAGCATGGACATCCTACTGAATAAATAAACATCTTGGAAATTCCAGTTCTCAGCTGTTCCCTGAATGAATAAGCGAGCACGGGCATCCTGAATAAGCAGCATACATCCTGAATGACTAAGCAGCATAAGTGAATGCAATTTCAAATTGAGCGCTTTCTGAATGGCATCACATAAAGATCTCGGCGGACTCAGTATTAATGCAAGTGCTTTACCTGGAAACACTGACATCCTGAATGAATATGCAAGCAGCCAAACATTTTTTCAATGGCAGCATATAATCCTGAATACATAAATGAAGCTGTCTGTCCCACGGCTTGTGAGCTTAAACACACTCACTCCAGCCAGGGTGAACTGACGTCACTGCGCACGCCTCCTCGTGATGACGTCAGTCTGAAAAAAAAGCCAGAAAAACTTTTTTAAAAACAAAAAGCCAGGAAATTCAGAAATTAAGGGGTGCCACTTGGGAATGATTGCACCCCATTATTTGGACCTCAAAAACTGGTAAAAACTGAAAGATTTGGTACGGTTGGGAGGTATGGTGTTGGGTGTTGTCTGTTTGCTTGCCTTCAGAGTTTTTAAGACTTGCCTGACCATGTAAACTGTCAATTAGGTCACTGTAACTGGATTGTGTACAACACTGCCTTCATGGCACCTGAGCTATCCAAACAGAAATGTGATAACATAATTGCATTTAATGTACAGCATTATGATGTTAAAGACTCAATATCTCATTTCTTGGGCAACAACTACAGTAACCATTTCCACAACCAGACCACTTTTGCTGAGAAAGTGGACTTGTACGATGGATATGGGGAAGATCAATTTCCAGAAGGTAGGAGTCATAGTTGAGTTCCCCTATATTTCTCTATGTCTCTGCCTGCTCTGGTGTTCATCCACTAGATGCAGCTGGCTATTTTCTGAACTTTTCTTGAGCTCTAGAGATCAGAAAACAGCTTCCTCATTGCTCATCTATGCAGGATGAGTGTCACTACCATCTGCAGTCAGCAAGACAATGGTGATATGGGTATCTGTACAGATCCACCTAGTTGTGCAAAACAACTACAGGCACTTACATGCATGTAGAATGTAAGAGGGGGTGGAAGCACTCAGATCATGCACTACAGGTAGCACCTCCTCCACAGCCTAGTCTTAATACTCTGCTGCACATCTCTGACTACCTATTCCATTGTAACAGGTGTTGAGATGATAACAAACATCATGCAGAGGGGAACAAGGATATTACATATACACAGGGATCTTTAATCTCACCTGCATTTATTTTTCATACACTGCACTGCTGCTTGGACACTGCTGCACTATGCTATCATGCCACCAACTTGCAGTTATATGTAAAGGTAAATGCATAGGCAGGAATTAGGGAAAGAAGTAGATATGCATGTCACAGTCTGGAACTGAGCACATGCACTCCTTGTCTGTGTCTCTCCCTATCTGTCCATGCATATATTCTCATGCACAGAAAGCTCAGATATCTGTGAAGGCTATGTATGATTTTCACGATTGTCCTACTCTACCTATAACCACTGATATTTTACTGTTTGGAGACATGCAATTTATTATGCAATGGTCTATCACAGTGATATCAATCCATATGTACTCTGCCTTATGGCAACCACTAATGAGTTATAAGGTAAGTAATCTGCAATTCCACTGTGGCCCATCTGAGTGTGTCTGGTCCATCGTACACTGTACTGTCACTGAGCAATGACTACTAGTCCCCTTTGCCTATTAGCCTGCCTTCTACAATGCCTGTATGAACTGACTGTATTTTTAATTATTACTGAAATATGGTCCTTACCCATACATTCATATACTCATGCGCAAAGTAAAGTTCAATGCATATGTGCAGTGACCATCTTTATTTCTCCAAGTATGAGTAACGGTTTATTTTCCTTTTAGTTTTCCAGTTCACTAAGATGCACATAGCTACTTGTATCTCAGCCTGTGAATCTAATTGCTTGTGATGGTTCACTCACTTACTTATATCTGTGACCATGTTAACATTCAGCAAACTTATGACAAGTGTCGTGGCTGCATACTCTGCAGCCCAGTGACTGAATGTCGACAGATTCACAGTTTGACTTATCACTGGCCTGTTGTGGAATTTACGTTGATTACCATATGTTGTTTTTGAGATGAAATTGCACTGTAAACAAGAAAACAAAAGCAAACAGTGGTACTGCAGTTAGTTGCTCAGTAGATGTAGTGCAAGAAAAGAGTATCATTTATAACGTATAACTTGATTTCTGCATTCTGGACTCTGATAATGGTCAGCTCACAATGTGTCTTCCTCTTTATAATGCATATAATTTTTCTTTTTCAATGAGGCTGTTTTAAAGTATACACCATGCTGGATGTCCACACAGAAAGAATAAAACAGAGGAAGGACCAGCACTCCATAAATGTGTCAGGGATGGAGGGAGGGAACTGTATGGCCTGTCTGTGAAGCATGCAAAAGAAGTTCAATAGGTCTGTGCCAGCAGCAAGTGTCATGTACCTGTGGCAGCTTGATGCATGGAAGAATGGAAGTGGTGGACTGCTGCCACTGGTAGCCAAGGAATCCACTGTTTACTGCGGAGAAACACACATTCTGAAGGTAAGCCAGTAGAATGCCATAAACAAGTGTGGTCACACATTAAATGAAAAAGCAGAAGAAGGACCTCCACTATACTAATTTAGCTGTGACAATTATGGGACCTGCATGCCAGTTGTGGTCACCCACTACTGCCATGCACCTGCGTCAGTTACCCACTCAGACTGCTCCTTCTGAGATTTACTGAAGCTTTCATAGATTTATACTGATGGCATCTACCATAGATGATATCCGCCAAGTCCTTCCACAGATGGACCTAGTAATGTATGCAGGTGACGTACTCTGCCAACTAATCCAGCAAATTGCTATCTGTACTACAGCAGTGTATGCAAGACAAATTCATCTCACATTGTAAACATACCATAACTAATAATAAACAGCAACAAATCTACCATAATAGTGTTAAGCACAATACATACAATCCCTGCCCTTCCCAATTACAAATAAGTGATACTGCAAACAGCATCAAACAAGCTGTCACTCAGCAAAAGTATCTTGGCATTCTCCTTGGCCCTTCCCTTTCCTTCACAGCACACAGTAACCATGTTATTAATAAGGTTCTCTCTTCAGTTAAAACTCTGCTCAATATTAACTCATCTGTTTACCCCTAAGGCCAGACAATCAATAATCAAAAATGTGACTCTACCCAAATTCTAATACAGACTACCCTTTCTAAGTCTCCACTCCAGTACAGACACCCAGAAACTACAAGATGCAGTAAACAAAATTTAGATGATTTGCCCTTCTAGACAGTCATTACACACATCATTGTGATCTACTTACATTCCTTAATTGGCTACCTGTAAATTATAAGACAATACTTCCACTCAGAAAATTAATATTTAAAATCCTCACACTTGGACACTGACCATCTCTAAAAGCCAAGCTTCTAGCCTGTTCTCTCTGTAACATTTCAGACAATGGGTTACTACTTAACAAAGCCTCATTTTGGCTCTTGCATTCAGGAAAGAGCATTTACTAAAATCACTTGTGCCACCTGGAACCACTTTCCACAAAAGAAAATCTCATACATCCTTACAGAAGTTTAGATCAAAACTTAAGGATCATTTAAAGAATAAATCAGTCTGCACCTGGTTCAGAGACACAGAATAAAATACATTGGCTTCTACTTCTTTCACCTTGTGAAACCTTCTATGACATGTATAACCTACCCTTAGATGTAATTGCAATATGTAAATCAAATAAGCACATAACATTACTGTTTTCTCTGAAAACTTTCTGCAGTCTGCTAATTTGTGATTAAAATGTGTAGTCTATGTATAACATAGAGAGATATAATCAGGTCTCTCATCATAGACACATTATGTGTCCGAGATATGGATGCCAAGAAATTCACCTTGTCTTTTTGAGGAAACACTGCAGTCTCTCAGGCTGAGTCATAAACTTAGACAAATACATACCAAAGGGGACAGTCACCACTATTATGTGCTGGATGGAGGGAAGCATACAGAGAGATAATGACTTCCTTAATTCTAAAATAAATATCCTTAATGACAACTCTGGCTATATAAAAGGATTTCCAAACAGTGAATACATAGTGATCAATGGATGGTTCATTGTCAGTTAAAGTGCCCAAGTTCCTAATGACTGAGTCAGTTTTCAAAGGCGTGTCACCACTGTGGTAGGCACATGAGCGACAGGTTTGCCAAAGGACATGATGCTGCATTACTGGCATTTAGTTAGGAGAGTGCTTAAATTTCATCAGGTCCATGCACCATTTGTTAGTGTGTGTGTTAGGCCTTCTTGTTAAATCTGGAAGTCTGATGTAGAGTTTATCACAGCTCCAAGTTTACAGTTATCTGCAAACCTGGTCAGTCCCAGCCTCTTGATGTCAGCTGTTACATCACAGAAGTAAATGCCAAAGAGAAATAATCCCCAGGGGACAAAGTGAATACTCTTTTTAAAGAGAGCATATCTCCAGCATTAATAGTTTGGGCTCTGTCAGCAAGCCGGTTTGCTATGTACTGAGTAACACTGGGGTTTTCATTTAGTTTAACTAGCTTATCAGTAATGTCAAAATGTGGTCCAGGTAAGCAGTGTGAACCAATTTCCTTCTGTGTAATGCAGTAATGATTTGTTTAGAGAAGTAAATCAGGTTCAGGAGGGAGGATCTGCCTTTAACAAACCCAGTCTAACTTTGGGCCAGGACTTGAAGACTGACTATGACCTTGTTAGCAAACTGCATGATGACACATTCCACTGCCTTACACATAAGGCTGATAAGGCTTATAGGTCTGAAGTTCGCCATACTTCTGGTATGAATCTAGTGCAGAGGCTGTAACCGAATACGTTTAGTAGTAAGCCTACCAGACAGTGTGTGGTGCTGAGAAGGCAGTCTGGCACATTATAAGGACCCACGAAGATAGTGTTTTTGACTTTGGTGAGTGTACTCTGGACTTGTTCTGAAGTGATCAGAGGGATGGTGTGAGTAGGTTAATGGTCTGTGGAAGTTTAGGAGGAAATAGAGGAGTAAGTTATTAGCTGAACTTGTAACTAATATATTGGGTATGGCCTTAGGGGATGAGATGAGTATGTGTTGTGTATTAGCTTTTTGCATTGCTGGCATTACTTCTAAAGTTTCTGACATAGCTGAAGAAGGCATTGAAGTTGTCCTTGGCACTGGTGACATATTTCAATTCATACTTGCTTTTGGAAGATTTGATTTTATTCCTGGGTTCTTTGTTGATCTTCTTGAGCTCTATATATGATTGTGTATTAAGTTTGCTCTTCCAGGATATGAGTTTCTTCCTCTTATAGTATCATTTGTTTACAGTAGGTGTGGTGTCCAGACAATACCCCACTGGACTGTCAACAAATAATGTGACATCCCCTACTACCCTTGGTCAGTAACTAAGCTTCAGTCCTCACTACTGACTCCAATGTGACACTGTCACTTAAACAGGAGTAATATTTCATCATTTTCCCCATAGGAGCACAACAAGAACATGCTCTGTAGCCTGAGACTGGACTGTATACTTCTGTCCACCCCAAATATAACTCCTTATTACATACTCCAGAGCAATGTATCCCAGTTTAAGACCACTGATACATTCACACAAATAAATTAAATCTCGCACATCCAAACACTTCTGGGAAAGATTGACACAGATTGTGTCCCCTTCTCAAAATAATACAGTAATTCTGCCACCAATCAGAGTATATTCATGCCTTTATAAAAGGGGTGTCCAATTATGAAAATTCGATATTAAAACAAAAAGTAGCAAATGATTTAAGCAGTCAGGCTTTCAGAGTGGCCTGGGAAGTTATCAAGGCAAGTATAAGCACTCTCAAATCACTAAAGAAAAAAACCCTGATTGACCAGCCACAATGTAAGTTAATAAAAATATGTAATAATGAGCAGAATGATTAAAATATAAAATAGCAATTTCCAATAAACAAACAGAACTCAATCACAAAGAAAATGAAATCAATACTGTAGGATAGAAATCCAATATTCAGAAAAACTCGCTAACTGTTCTAACTGATTAGTTATAATTTCCTAACTGACTAAAGAACAATGTCCCCAATCTAATGTAAATTACTGCAACAGAGCAAAGACAGGCATACAGTTCTTGGTGAGTCCTTTTTTGGAATCCGCTGCACAGTACATCTGTGAACAACTCACAACTGTCTGTAACTGACTTCAGTAGGCTCTTTTATAGATTAGCCTAACTGTCACAACTGTTCCAGTTCTAATTTTTATTTCATATTTTGAAAATCAACCAACAGCTGTTTACTAAAGTTCCTTCCTGTCTTTCAGCAACACATAGCAACTGTCAACATTCCGATGACATAATCTACAGAGCAGCTAAATCTGAGAGTTTGCTTTTAGAATCTTTCTTCATAAACATACGCAGTTAGAAATGTAAGAGGACACTGTTCAAATCTTTAAAACATTCTGCATAAACAGATCATAAATCAACATGTAAGAACATATTTACACTATCATAGCTAGTCATGATGTCATACAATATACAGGTTAATCTCAAATTATATACAAAACTTCAGCCAGGCATGCTAGCACAAAAAATACTATCTAATTCTTTCACATTTCTCCCTGCTATGACTCAAGCACAGTTTTCAAATCACCATTGAAAAACGACGCTTGAGAAAGATGGGTCTGTCTGCAAATATCAACCCACTCCTCTTCTGGGCAATCCATTTGCATTGGTATTATTAACCCCACTTTAGCATTTTTCTCTTTCTGAGGAAACTTGGCTGAGCACAACATCCACCCCACAATCCGAAGCATCCACTTGCACAACAAACTCTTCACTATAATTTGGGCTGGCCAGCACAGGGGTCCTCCAAAAATCTTGTTAAGTTTTTTGAATGTCTGTTTATAATCTGTGGTCCACACTACCTTATCCAGTTTATTTTTCCTACTTAAGTCAATAAGGGATGTAACTATTGGACTATAACTGGGCAGAAAATCTTCTGTAGTACCCCACTGTCCCTAGAAATGCTCTCACTTGCTTTTTAGTGACAGGAACTGGCCAAGCCTGAATAGCTTCCACTTTGACAGGTTTTGGCCTAATCTTACCACTCCTCACTCTGTGTCCTAAGTAAGTGACCTCTGCCATATCCACCTGACACTTACTGGGTTTAATGGTTAACTTTGCCCTTTTAAACTGGTCTGCAAATTCCCATAACCTCTCCACAAGACATTACTCTGGGGTTGATAGGGTTTTTTTTTCTAAATGTTTCCCCCCACAATGCTTCCACAAACAAGCCAGTAGGTCTGACATCATGAAGTTGGCACCTCAATCAGTCAGTATCTCCCTTGGAAGCTCTACCCTGCTGACAATTTCTAGCAAAGTATTTGCTACCTTCTTTATACCAATATCACCTGCAAAAAGAATATTAGGTACTACAGCTAGAAGTGGCAGATGGTAAGCTCTAGGCTCTATCAACTGCCATACTACCTCACCTTCCAGCCCTCCCTTTGGAGTCCACATTCTATATGGCAAGCCTTCCTTCTCTGCCTCAATATCCCCTTCACAAGGAATATCAGGGACTCTAGCTAGAAGTGGCAGATGGGCTCTACCAGCTGCCATACTATCTCACTTCCCAGCCCTCCCTTAGGAGTCCACTCCTTATATAGCAAACCTTTTTTCCTGTATACAGACTCCCCTCTTCTTTGAGGCTCAGGTGCGTCCTTAGCCATCTCCCTCAAGCTTTGTAATGTAGGGTCCATAAGTTGAGCCTGTCTCAACTCTACATTTGTGACCCTCCCAAGCTCCCCTTCCACAGGAAGCATAGTAACTTACAACAGCTGTACCTCACTGCCACTCTGGGTACTATCACTCACCTCCATCCTTGCAGTCACTGTGTCCAAGGGGACATCAGTACCTCCCAGCAGCTATGGCTCACTTTCAGACTTACTGCTACAGGATAGCTCCATCTCTGAAACAGCCACCACACCAGTCCCAGCTTTAGGTATGACCTCTGTCTGGGTCTCCCCCAGGCTACCAGACCTACATGCCTGTCTCCAAGCTTGACTACATTGTCACTGCAGGCACACAAGGTACTGCATCATCAGAGTCATTCCCTAACAGGACATCTGCAGGAATATCTTCAGACACAAGCTCCCCTTCCACACAAAGCCGTGTAGGTTCTGACAGCTGTGCCTCACTGTCAGTCCGGATATTATCACTCATCTTTGTCCTTGCAGTCACTTTGTCCAAGAGAACATCAGTACCTACCAGCAGCTGTGGCTCACATTCAGGCTCACTACTGCAGAATAGCTCCTTCTCTGAAACAGTCAACACACCATTCTCAGCTATGAGATCAGGTATGAGATCTGTCTGGGTCTCCCGCAGGCTACTGGACCTTCATGCTTGTCTCCAAGGACTGTGTGTCACTGCATGCACACAAGGTACTGCATCATCAGAGTCATTCCCTATTAGGACATCTGCAGGAATATCCTCAAATACACCTACCTGCTTGCTTCCTCTTCCATCCTCCCAGTCAAGATGAACCCTAGCTAAAGCTATTTGGAATGGGGACTCTCACAAAGTTCTGACTGGAGTGGACTACCCAAGCAAGTACTGCTCTTTTCTAATCATTGCAAGCCTCAAAGTGCAGTAGCACCTGCAAAGTAAAGGTTTCAGTGTAGAAAATCTAATGCAGAAAGCACCACAACAGGATAGAGCAATGGATATCCAAATTAAGGGGAAACCAGTGGAACAGGAAGCAATTGGTCAGGTGCCATATCAAGATATTCTGGATCCTTCCACAGGAAACCAGTATAAAAGTTCACTTGAAGCTAGACAGCAAGAGAAGGAACAGGAAACTGTGGAAATTCTGATGCAGTCAATGTTGAGAAGTGATAGGCCAGTGAGTTCCCATATGACAGAGCAATGGATGGCATAGGATGAAACTGAAGAGAAGGTGGCACAAGTAGATGCTATAGAACTTTCTATAGAATGGCCGCAGGAAATGGAAAACAAGGGATGTGCCCTCAGCTTGGAAGAAAATGAGCTAAGAGAAGAGTTGCTTAATTTAACAGAAACAGATAGATATATTAAGATCAATGAAAGAAATAGACTACAGAAGGTCAATAAAACCCCAAATGTTAGAAGTCTGATAAAACAAATGAACACAGTAATTAGGACTGTTCATAGAGATCCATGCAATATAACAGAAGTAAACAGGATATATTACTGTACAGCTAAATTAATAACTGATAAAGTTCCACCACAAGAACACAGGGCAGTGAGGGAAAGGAAGGGGAGAAATTGAATACCATCGTGGAAGTATCGAACAGAGAAAAATATAAAGTAATTAACACAAGAAGTGTCACTGTTAGAAGACTATAGAAGAGGTAACAGATCAACAAAAATACTAAGAAAGATAGATGTGATAAAAGCAATGTGCAGTATTAAAACAGACCAGGATTTATCATGCTTTATCACAAATAACAAACTAAAAATTCCAGCACAGGGTAATAAACTTAGAAGATACTCAGATAAATATAAAGGAAAAGTACAAAATAAGCAATTTATTGATGACCCCAAAAAGTTTTATAGAGAATTTGGAAACAAGGTAAAAGGAATTGAAAGACCACCAAAAAAAGAAGAAATAGATACATTTTGGAGAAGTATGTATGAAGATCCTGTCGATCATAACAAAGATGCTAAATGAATAAAAGAAGTAAAAGAAAGAATAAGAAGTTTAAAGGTACAGGATTTGAAATGGGGTGAAGTAACAGCCAGAGAGAGAGAGAGATTGAAATAAAGTTAAGAAAAGCCCCTAATTGGAAAACCCCAGGCCAGATGCAGTAACTAACTTTTGGTTAAAAATATTAACATCTTTGCATGAAAACTTAGCCATAAGTAAGAACTATTTATGTGAGCACCCTGAACAGACACCGACCTGGCTAACAACAGAAAAAATAATGCTCCTACTTAAGAGTGAACATGCAAGCTACCCTAAATATTATAGGCCAATAACTTGCCTTCCAACAACATATAAACTATACATGGGAATTGATGCTGACAAAGTTTATAGTCACTTAGAAGAAAACTCAATTATGGCAGTAGAACAAAAGGGCAATAGAAGAAAGGCATATGGAACAAAGGATCATTTGTTGTTAAATAAAGTCATAGCGAAGAACTGCAAAAAGGGGATGAATCTAAGTATGGCATGGATTGACTACAAAAAAGCATTTGACAGTATCCCACATTCATGGATAAAAGAATGCTTAAAAATGTATGATACACCCTACACTGATTGACTACATTACAGTGGGTCTATAACACTGGATTGAAAACTGATTTCATCAAACGGCTTTTACACCGAAAATGCCGTTGATAGAAATCTGTTTTGTGAGATCACGGTACTGTGAAGATCGGAAAATTTGCCCTTTCCTCACTGTAGTGCTATCTCGGAGTTGGTATATACATTTATCGGGGGGGGTGAAGGGTGCAGCCCCCCACAAAACCAATTTCTATCAACGGCATTTTCAGTGTAAAAGCCGTTCGATGAAATCAGTTTTCAGTCCAGTGTCATAGACCCCATTACATTAGCCATGAAACAGTGGCAGATCACTTTGCAATTAAGCCATTTAAAGGACAAATTATTATCCCAGGGGTAAAGATTCAAAGGGGGGTATTCCAGGATGACTCTCTGTCACGGTTGCTAATCTTAGGTTCATAGGTTCATAGGTGGGTACTAGGCTATCTGCCCGAAGGCATTTGTAAGCCTAGCCAGAATGTGTTGGTTTTCGCCATCCCCTTAGATTAGTTCCCTGTGCCTCTGTCCAGCAGAGCCACTGAAGTGATCCCTGAGGTAAACTTTCTGTTTCCCATCCACTCGTCAAGGTTTCTTTTGAAGAGTGTTAGCGAGGAGCTCTGCCTAATGTAGATTGGGATCTTGTTCCAAAGCATGGGAAATCTCTGGGACAGGAATCTATCCCTCCAGCATGTCCTATTTATTGTTGTGGTGAGGTTTAGATCCCTAGAGCATGTGGCTCAAGGGGATAAGGTTTTCTTTACGTGGAGCATGTCCATCAATTCTGGGTTGGACATGGCCTTGTATGTCAGGCAGAGATCACCTCTGAGTAGGCAGTATGCAACCGAGTACAACTGGAGTTTCTTCAGTCGAGCTACATAGGGCATCTGTTTGAGGTGACTGATCCTCTTGATGAGGTACTTCTGTGATCTTTCCAGCTGTTGCAGGTGTCTTGTAAGGTACATCCCAAATGGGGCATTGCACTCTAAGATGGGTCTGATGAGTGATGAGTAGAGGGGCACAATTACCTCTTTTGATCTGGATGCGAACTCTTTTGTGATTAGGTGGGCCACATAGAAGGATTTTCTAACCACTTTGGCAATGTGATCATCAAAGGTG
This sequence comes from Protopterus annectens, assembly GCF_019279795.1. Taxonomy (NCBI): domain Eukaryota; kingdom Metazoa; phylum Chordata; order Ceratodontiformes; family Protopteridae; genus Protopterus; species Protopterus annectens. The sequence continues at coordinate 633,732,101 of NC_056727.1, forward strand.
AGATTACTATCTACTTGGGTCCCCAGATCCCTTATTACATCTTCCATATTTAGGGGACTACCACCTATGTGGTAGTTTGTGGGTAATTTGTTTTTTCCAAAGGAGATGACTATGCACTTTTTGGCATTTAGCTTGAGGCCATAATTTTGACATCAGGTATCCGTCTCAGTGAGACCCTTTTGGAGGATGTCTTATTCAGCGGGAGAGTCAATTATAGCCCCTAGTTTGCAGTCGTCTGCGAACTTGGTCAGCCATAGTCCTCCTGTGCTTGCCTGTACATCTGAGAAGTATATGTCGAACAGGAGGGGTCTTAGGACTGAGCCCTGGGAAACACCACTTGTAACTGGTCTAGAGATGGACCTAGCTCCCACAGCTCTCACCATGTGGGTTCTGTCCATGAGCCAGTTGGCAACCCGTCTTGTGGCGTAGGGGTTTATGTTCAAGCTGGTGAGCTTGTCTATAATACCAGAATGGGGAATGGTGTCGAAAGCCTTAGCAAGGTCTAGGTAGGCTGTGTGTACCACCTTTCCCTCATCTATAGCCTTTGTAACTGTCTCAAAGAAGTCCACCAGGTTTAGGAGGCATGATCTGCCCTTAACAAAGCCAAACTGGGTAGGGTCCAGTGTTTGGAGGTTCCCAATGTCTCTATTAATGAGTTCCATGATGATGCGCTCCATAGCCTTGCAGACCAAGCTAGACAGGCTTATAGGGTGATAGTTCCCGGGGTCTGTTGTGGCTCCACCTTTGTGGAGCAGAATAACCATTGCTATGCACCGCCACCCTATGGGTATGTAGCCTGTGGAGAGGCTGAGTTTGAACAGTGTGTTTAGGTGAGGGGTTAGTTCATCTGTGAGCTCATGTAGGACGCAGCCTGGGACACCGTCCGGTCCCAGTGATGCTGAGTTTTTGGCTTTGGAGAGGGCTGTTTTAACCTGAGTGTCTGTGATTTCAGGGACTCTACTTTCTTCTGGTATGGTTATGGGCCCTTTTGGGGGTGAGAGAGGGGTGAAGTTTGCGCTAAACCTGTCTGCCAGGATGTTGGCGATATTGGTCGTTTCAGTGTATTTTGTGCCATTCTGCACTAACTCCGAGCAGATCTGAGCATTGCCACTTAGATTTTTGACATAGCTAAAGAATGCCTTGTGCTTATCTTTGGAGTCCTTGGCAATTTTTCTTTCAAAGCTCACCTTGGATGATTTTATGAGGGATCATAGTTTCTTGCTGATACTGATCAGGGATGTCTTCCCTTCTTGGGATTTTACTCTTTTCTGTACTAGTTTCCTCCTTCTATTGTATAGCTTGTTTAAGGCAGGAGTCCACCAGACTGGTTTCCTTTTCTTGGAGGAGTGAGTCTTGGTTTTGCTTGGGATGGCAAATCCATGCATTCTTGTAGCTTCCCGTAGAATGCATTAGTAAAGGATTTTGCAGCTTGGACAGTGTTATACTTCAGCATGGGTGCTTTGAAACTTTCCACCTCGGTCTTAAGTAACATGAAGTTTGCTTTTGAAAAGTTTTTCATGGTGGCTTTCTTGTCTGGGGGTGGGGGCGGAATATGACTATCCAAAGTGATTTGTTTATGATCAGATCTAACCAGCGAGGGGTTGACCTCTGGTGTGGAACACCAGTCGCCCATGTTGGTGATGACCAGGTCCAATATGTTGTCACCTCTGGTGGGAGTGTTGGCCAGTTGAACCAGGGCATTTGAGTTTATAAATTCTAGGAAAAGTTGGGCAAGGGAGTTAGTACTTGAGTAGTTCTCCCAGTTAATGTTTGGGTAATTGAAATCACCCAATATTAGGGTGTTTGGTAGGACCTTTATGTTTCCCAGTGTTTCCAGAAATGCGGAATGGGGGTCCTGGGACATGGTGGGTGATCTGTAGCAAGCTACAATCTGAATTGCAGTTTTGCCAATTGTTAGTTGCACGTGGATGATCTCTGAAGCATTGTGCTGTGCCACTAACCTGGAGGTGTGGGTATCCTTGATGAATATGGATATGCCCCCACCTTTTGTATTTCGGTTTGGGTTCTGTGGCTGAAATGTATGGTATGAGTTGTAGCCTGGTAGTGCTGGGGTGCTCTCTGGAGCCTTAAACCAGGTTTCTGTTACTGCACATATATAGATTTTCTCCATACTGAGGAGTGCCTCGTGTGCGTGCATTTTGAGGTTTAGACTTCTGGCATTGAGTAGCATTACCCTCAGTTTTTTGCTACTTGTGCTATTTACAGTGGTGGGTTTGTCTTTTGAGCCTTGCCTAGAAAAGTCACTATGGGGGTGGCAAGAGCCTTGGCAAGTATTCAAAAGCCTAAGGGTGGCAGGTGCAAGCCATCTCTAACGAAGCAGCGTGGCTTGTCGAGCATGTCATCCCAGGTGGACAGACACTGGATCCCCTTTGAGTGACATCAGAAACTTAGCCAATTGTTGAAATCGAGAATTTTTCTTTATACCGTGGCATCATTCTCGGTGAGGGCAGGATGCTGTTCAAGGTCAGGGTCATACCGGCCTGGGCTACATGATCAGAGAGCTCTTCCATGTCTCTTTTCATGTAGTCCAGGGAGGTATGGCTCAGGTCATTCACACCAACATGGACAATTACAGAGTCATATTTGTACTTGTTCTGGATTGACCTGAGTGCTTGCGTTATGTGGTGGATCCCAGCACCCAACAGGCAGCTAACAGTAACCTTCTCCTTATTCAGCCTAGTGAGTGGGACATCAGTATGCCTGACTATAGAGTCACCTATTACTAGTATGTTGGGTATGTTATTTTGCCTTAAGGGCTGTGATTGCATGCCACACTGGTTTTGTGAAGTATGTGTTTCATGGTTTGTGTTGGGGGGTGGAGGTTGCTTGGATGTTTGCTTTGAAGGTCTCTGTTGGTTTTGCAGATTTTTATTTAGAGCCTCCGAGTATGTTTTCGTGTATTTATGTGTGTTTTTTGCCGGTGCTGGTTTAATGGGTCTATGTAAGACTGATGGTGTGATGCAAGTATTTCCCTCCTCCTCTTGACTGTCTGATCCAGTCTTGGGTTGAGACAGCTTAGCCTCTAGTTTGGCTGTATAACTGCATCTCTCGCATGTATTAGTGTTTGGTGGTAGGAGGAGGGGGTTGTCTGTGTACATGAGGCAGTTGTAACATTGCCTCAAAATACCCGGATTCACCAGTTGGACTGGAGAGTACACCTGAAACTGCCTTTTGGACATGCCTGCATAGGTACAGTGAATTGTTTTACTGGATTGCTGGTATGGTTGAATAGAGAGCCTTCTCCTTCTGTACAGTACAGGAGGGTCTAGTGCTAGGGTTTATAAATGCTTGCTATAAGTTTTGAGCAAGTGCCGGGCTGAGAAATGAATGGCTTGAGTGCTTAAGTTGAAAGTTTGTCTAGTTCCAAGGGAAATTTTGAAGAGGAGACTTTGTGGAGCTGGGAATAGTTTTACCCTAGCTAACCAGTGCTGCCCAGCACACAAAACCAGGCAAATATGGTATTTATAGCAGAGAAATGAAAGAGATAGAAATTAGCCCAAAATGGCCAATAAACTACTAATTTCTGGGCTGAAACCACTCCTCCAGGGACAGATAGGCTTCTCAAAGCTCTCCTCTCTCACAGGTGAACAGAGAAGCTTCCTTCTATCCAAGTAAGGTATGGGCAAACACAGAGATTTGTAACACAGCCCTGAATTTAGCACTAACTTTCTGCCTTGCCCTTAAACCATTAAGCTGTTTACTTAATAGTTTAGGCCATGGCTATAATTTGGCTCCTAGAAAACAACAATCATCTTATCTTTGTCGGTGATTTAAAACAAAAATAAAATTGCCAAAGATTCCAAAGACAGCCACAAGGCATTCTATAACTATGTCAAGAATCTAAATGTCAATGCACAGATCTGCTCTGAGCTAAAACAGAATGGCATTAAATATACTGATCCCAAGGATATTGCCAATACCCTGACAGATCGATTCAGTGCCAACTTCACCCCCCTCTCACCCCCTAAATGGCCCATCTCAATACTGGAAGATTGCCAAATACCGGTAATAATGGCCACACAGGTAAAAACGCACTCTCCAAAGCTAAGAATACAGCATCCATGGGACCAGATGACATCCCGGGCTGTGTACTACATGAACTACAATATGAACTGGCACCTCACCTAAGTGTCATGTTTAATCATAGCCTCACCTCAGGTTTCGTGCCTACTGACTGGCGCATTGCTACAGTTATCCCACTCCACAAGCGGGTATCCACCTTGGATCACGGAAACTACCGTCCCATCAGTCTGACGAGCCTTATCTGCAAGGCCATGGAGCGTATTATCATGGAACTTATAAACAAAGACATTGGCAACCTACAAATACTAGACCCCACCCAATTTGGGTTCGTGAAGGGCCGATCTTGTCTCCTGAACCTGATTGACTTCTTTGAATCAGTCTCCAGAGCCATGGACAAGAGTAAGGTGGTTCACACAGCCTATCTAGACCTTGCCAAGGCCTTTGACACCATCCCCCACTCTGGAATCATAGATAAACTTACTAAGTTGGGCATTAATCCCTACGTCACCCAATGGATTGCTAACTGGCTTACTGATAGAACCCACACTGTAAAAGTAGCTGACTCCAAATCCAGCTCCAGACAAGTGACAAGTGGAGTACCTCAGGGTTCAGTCCTGGGACCGCTCTTGTTTGGCATCTACTTCTCTGAAGTACAGGCCAACACTAAGGGACTCTGATTAACAAAGTTTGCAGATGACTGCAAACTGGGAGCCATTATTGAATCCCCAAATGATGGGGATACTCTACATAAGGGCCTTACAGAAACACATAATTGGTGCCAGAGCCATGGGCTCAAGCTCAATGCCAAGAAAAATATAGTTATCCCCTTTGGGAAAAAACATGTACCCTTGAATTACCATATAGGTGGCAGTACACTAAACACCGAAAGTGTGATAAGAGACTTAGGGACACAGGTGGACAGTGGTCTCACCTTCGATAACCACATCGCCACAACAGTCAGGAAATCCTTCTATGTGGCACACCTCATCACTAAGGGCTTTTCATCCAGAAAAAAGGAGGTCATTGTCCCACTGTACTCATCCCTCATTAGACCCATTATAGAATACAATGCCACATTTGGTATGTACCTCTCAAAACATCTGCAACAACTGAAAAGGCCGCAGAAATACCTCACTAAAAGAATCACAGGCCTAAAGCAGATGCCCTATGCTGACCACCTTAAAAAACTCCAGCTATACTCTGCCGCATATCGTCTACTCAGAGGCGATCTCTGCTTAACATACAAGGCCATGTCAAACCCAGAGCTGTTGGACATGCTACACTTAAAGAAATCCCAATACCTCAGAGCCAATGCTCCAGGGATCTAAACATTGTCATCACAATAAACAAAACATGCTGGAGGGATAGGTTCCTGACCCAGAGACCCCCCACACCTGGAATAGATTGCCCATACATGTCAAGCAGAGTTACCTTATGTCCATGTGCAGCACTGGGTATCCCTTTTTTTATGCATTGGTGCTCTGCTTGCTAAATAGAGATCCTCTTTTATCCCCAACTCCTCCGTAGAGTTACACTCTCTGTCTGCTAACCAGATTCCCATCTCATCAGGCAAAGTACTGATGGCTTGTACCCTCACCAAAAGGTCTAAAAGGTCTACCAGTCCCTCAAAAGTGGTGACCTGACATCCACTCACCCATCTGTGAAAGTAAGTACTTAAATCAGCAATACAATCAAGTATACTTTCATCTGCCTTGCGTCTGTGTTCATGAAACTTTTTTCTATAAGCTACAGGTGTTATTTTAAAACAATCTAGAAGACAGTTCTTAACTTTTTCATAATTCAAACAATCTACATCAGACAGTTTTGACATGTCCTGAACAGCTTTACCATGGAGAAAGGGAGTCAGGAAATGAACCAAGAGCTCATGGTCAACATCATACTAAATACCCTCTCAAATGTATGAATAAAACTGTCAAAGTCATCCCCATCCCTGTATTGAGGAAAAAGCTTGCTGACCTTTATGGCTTCTTGAGGTCTGGTTATTCCCTTCCCCACTACTTCCATGATCCCCTCAAAGGGTAATACGCTCTACTTCAGGCTGGCAGTGTCTCTCATTTTCCTCAGATTCTAAACATTTGACCTCCAGTCATTACATTTGCTCCTTTTCTTCAGCCTCCAGTTGTTTGACTTCCAGTTCATATTGATACTGTTTCTCCTCAGCCTTCAGTCATTTGGCTTCCAGTTCACATCAGTGCTGTTTCTCCCTAGCCTCCAGTTCCAGTTTCCTTAACTCTAGATGGATTCTCAGGTCCTCCAAAGAAAAGGTGAACTGTCCTGTCTCAGCAGGCTTCACATCCCAAATACCAAACTGGAAAACCTCCAAATGGGTGGTCTGAGCTGAAACTGCAACTAAGACTGAAATCAGTCAGGTTGGCATGCACCAGTCCTTTGGCTTCACACTCCTTGGCCAACTGTTTCTTTGTCAGCTTATTATAGTCTTCTGCTGACATATCTGCCTATCTCTGAGTAACTAACTACAAATAAATAAAACTGTGGTGAACTGAGATTCTGTATGTTTACTTTGTGGCTGTCGAGAGTTTAAACCTTAATTACAACTACTCACAGGCTACTGAAGTCCAGTTAAATATCTCACACTGCTGGCACCAATTAATGTAACAGCCAGATAACACCCCAATGGACTGTCAACAAATAATGTGATACACCTACTACCCTGGGTCAGTAGCTAAGGAGCTTCAATCCTCACTACTTAATCCAATGTGAGACTGTCACTTAAACAGGAGTAATACTTCACAATTTTCCCTTACGAGCACAACAGGAACATGTCCTCCCCAAATGTAACTCCAGAGCAATGTATTCCAGTTTAAGACCTCTGATATATTCACACTTAAAATAAATTAAATCTCACACATCCAAACATTTCCAGGAAAGCCGGACACAGATTTCCAGCTGTGCCCCCTCCCCAAAATAAATGGTAATGCTGCCACCAATCAGAGTGTCTTCATGCCCTTTTAAAGGGTTGTCCAATTATGAAAATTAGATATTAAAACAAATAGTAGTAAATGACCTAAGCAGCCAGGCTTTCGGAATGGCCTGGGAAGTTATCAAGGCAAGTGTAAGCACTCTCAAATCACTAAAGAACAATACTGATTGAACAGTCACAATTTAAGTTAATCTTCTTCTTCTTTTCCCAGTTAGGGGCTGCCACAGCAGATCACTTGTCCGCTCATGATTGGCAGTGGAGTTTTACGGTGTCAAGTTGCCAGCCCGGTGCCCAACCTTCCACAGAAGGCACACACACAGGCACTCAGGCACTCATGCCTAGGGCCAATTTAGAGTGTCCAATCCACCTACAGCATGTCTTTGGGATGTGGGAGGAAACCCACACGATCACAGGGAGGACATGCAGACTCCAGACAGAAGGCACCCCAGCCGTGGATCGAACTGGAGAACCTCTTGCTGTGAGGCGACAACGCTAACCGCTGCACCACCATGGCCACCCCCACAATTTAAGTTAATAAAATACTTAATAATGAACAAAATGATTAAACATATAAGACAGCAATTTCCAATAAACAAACAGAACTCAACCAGCAGTAAAATGAAATCAGTCCTGTAGGATAAAAATCCGGTATTCAGAAAAACCCTAACTGATCTAAATGATTAGTTATAATTTCTTATCTGACTAAAGAATACTGTCCCTGATCTAAACTAAATTACTACAATAGAGCAAAGGCAGGGTTCCAGTTCTTAGTGAGTCCTTTTGGATATCCACAGCACAGTACATCTGTGAACAACTCACAACTGGCTGTTAACTAACAACTGTAACTGACAACTGACTTCAGTAAGTTCGTTTATAGACTAGCCTAAGTGTCACAACTGTTCCAGTTTTAATTTTCATTTCATATTTTGAAAATCAACCAACAGCTGTTTACTCAAGTTTCTTCCTGTCTTTCAGCTTCTGCCAGTAACACTTAGCAATTGTCAGCATTCCGATGACATAATCCGCATATCAGCTGAATCTGAGACAGTTTGCTTTCAGAATCTTTCTTCACACACATGTGCAGTTAGAAATGCAAGAGGACACTGTTCAATTCCTTAAAACATTCTGTACAAACAGATAATAAATTAACATGTAAGAACCTATTTACAATATCATAGCTAGTCATCCTGGCATACAATACACAAGTCGATCTGAAATTATATAGAAAACTTCAGCCAGACATGCTAGCACAAATAACAGTGTCTAATTTCTTCATACTAGGGTTCCACTGTGGAGGCTTATTCCTGAATCTGACAATGTGTTTGTCCTATGTGGATAGATTCCTCAATGCATGTGTTGAAGTGGGTGTAGAAATTATATGCAAATATTGCAGCATGAGAGCTGGGGGGTCAATATGAGGAGGGTGCTTAAATTTCATCAGGTCACCAGTTACTTTCAGTATGTATACCTTAAAATAGTTCATAAAGATAGAAGGGTTTTGTGGTAAGTCAGACTTTACTCATAGTGAGTGCTACTAAACAGTGATCAGATTGTGGTAACTGTAGGTGCTAAGCATTGGGGGGGGCTATATTGGTAAGAATCATATTTAATAGTTTTGAATCTATAGCTGAGACTTGAGCTAGGTGGTCTAAACAGCTGGTATTAATAAAGTCCAGGAATCTTTGTGCATACTTATTTGTGATGCTGTACGTTTCCCAACTAATATAAGGGTAGAAGTCTTGCAAGGGAATAGTTTGATAGGGAGAGATGACATTTTGTTTAGAAATGCCTCATGAACTCCAGGTAACATTGAGGGGGGTTCAGGAGTTTGCTATGACATGGAATGGAGTTTCCTTCACTGTGAGAAAGACATGGAGGGGTTCATGGCCATTGTCCTGCTTTCAGTCTGGGGGGTGAATTGGCTTAATATGGACACTCACCCCCAATAACACCATACTTTCCAGTGTTGGATCTGAAAGAGTGATATACATTGAAACCCTGCACTGAAGTAGTGCTTCAATGACTATGCCATCATCTATATTTTCAAGCATTAGGACTGTCTGTAAGGAATGCAACCTCTTGTTTAGGCATCTAGCATTGGGCAATGATACTTTTATATGGTTTTTATTTTGTTTAACTATGTAGGTAATTTGAGGAGACTGACATTGCCTAATAAAGGCACTATGGAGCAAGAACGTCTTGGTCAATATATGGAAGCCATGAGGAGAGAAGTGCAGCTCATACCTAATAGAGCAGTTAGGGTTGTCAGTCTGATATATAGTGGATCCCCTTAGAATGACACTAATAAATAATCCAATAAAGTAAATTATTATTTTTTTGAATTGTAGCATCATTCCTGGTGATGGTTGGATACTGCATAATACTAGTTTCACACTATTTTCAGATTTATATTCTGAAAGATTCATCATTTCACTCTCCATATGATCTAAGGAGGTGATTCTCAAGTCATTCACTCCCACATGTGCAAATGACCAGGTCATATGCATAATTAAGGTAAAGGGACTTGAGTGTCCTAGTGACATTATGAATGGGATGAAAACACATGAAGAACTTAGTGACATTGCAGATACTGGCACCTCAGAGGCAGCTAGCCATCACTCTCTTTGCTCAGCCAGGTGATTGTTGTACCGGTGTATTTGACTATAAAGTCATCTATAACTAAAATGTTACCAGATGCACTGGCTCAGCTTTGCTGCCTAAAGGGCTTTCCCTTGCCAGCTGAGTGACCTTAATTTGTAGTTATGTTTTCTGCAGTGTCTATTTATGAATATCTCCCAATGTGATTCTTAGTGTGCCGTATGTCAAACCTTTGTCCAGGAGACTTTTCTGATTTTCGCAGGGACTTTAAGTACCTTAGAGTAAGAAGGCTTATTTGTTTAGAACATGGTGGGTATGGTTGTGTGAGGTGGGTGTTACAACTGATAGCATGTTTGGTACAGTCAACAATTTTAGAAGAGGCTGACCTCCAAGGTTAGTAGATACATGTACCTCTCATAGCTAGAATCACATGGAAAAAGCAAATAGCTGTTAGTTAGCATGAGGCCATTCTTGCATTACCACAAGGTGTCTAGTGCTATCAGGCTGGCAACCAATGGTAAGATAAACTGCAAAGTCATGATGTATAGTGATTGGCGAAATAGGGAGTACTAATGAGTATTAATGAAGTGTAATTGTAGAAAAGGGTTTGTATACCAAAACACAAAAGGAAGTCTATGCCAGAGTACAAGGAGTCAAAGCATAAGCATTACAACTGCAGACATACAGTAGCAGTAAATGAAGAGTACAAAAGTCAGTAAAATGTATAGCGCATCTATTTGGTATCTGCTTCAGCAAGCTACCAACTTTGGCTTATGTGCCATGACAACAGCTTTGTACAAGTAATCTGACTTGGGTGCCACAACAATAACTTGGTATAGCAGGACAGTCAGTATTCAACAGCAATGACTGGACTCAAGCTTGAAATGCCCACATCAGATAAAATTACAAGTGCAAAATATAAAAAGGGCAATTGCAATAAGTTGTTTCTTAAAATGCCAACTTAATATTGACTTGGATGTCAAAACTGCAGCTTTAGTGCAAATTTACAAATCATAGTAATGACTAGACTTAGGTACAGAATGCCCACAGCTGCAAAGGAATAGAATTGAGACAATAAGCAGTTTGCCTACTGCAGGAGGGTACTCTCCCTTGAACAATATGGTTATTATCTGCAAGTATTGTGTGCCTGCTCTCAAGTACACAGAATTGCACTCCTGCTTCCACAACTGTCCACAAATGCTGTCAGTCATCTGTTGGAGTGAGAGAATGTACCTAGTTCAATTCTGTTGTCTGCACAGTTTAGTACGTAGTGAGTAAGTACCAGGGGTGACACCACTTTACAGGGATTATTTTACAGAAAGAGATGGTGCAATTACTTGGAACTGTCATAGACTGTTCTCAGCAATAAGCACCCATGCTGCAGACTAAACAGCACTTCCCAGATGGAGTGGAGTTTGTTTATGAGGACAAGTCTGAGTAGGTATCCTCAGGCATCCTCCTGTAGTCACAGCTCAGCAGAATAGAGCAACAACAACTGCAGACACATTGGGTTTAAGTAAACAAACCAGAGCACAAAGCCAAGTTAAACGATGCACAGCCCTTGCAGCCAATAGCAAATTTCTCCCAGAACAATAGCAGTGCCCATTTTCTCACTGAGTGATTACTTGCTAAACCTGTTCTAAAACTCCAGCACAGCAGAAAAATGCAATGGATATTTACAATCAGCACAAGTACACTCAAATTTAAGTGGAAAAATAGGAACTTTCACAGCAGCAGTGGGGTTTGATTATGAGATCTAGTCTGAATAAGTATGCTAAGATGTCCTCCTACAGTTGCATCCCGGTAGAATAGAGCTTTGCTGTCAGCAGACTGTCGTATCTCTGTTTTTTCAATTTTCATGTAGTCTTTCATAAAGGCAGATGTCATCATAGCACCTGGAGCTTTCAGATTTGTAAATGAAGAGCAGTGCGGCACTGAAGTCATTCCTTTGGGCAGTCAAGAGAAATGCACCACCTACTGTACAGATGTTTAGGGCCATTCTGAAGGCAAAAACAACAAGCCATGTACAAGTGTGGCACAAATAAAAAGTAAGAGGAGAAGAACTGCCAGTCCATAAAGCTATCCAGGGTGAGTAGAGGACCCACCTACCAGTCAAGATCCTCCACTACAATCCCATACCTGTCCTGGTCTGTCCATTTAGACTGCTCAGGACAGTACTCATTGAAGAGCTTTTCCACTGACAGCAGTCTGCCTTACCTATGCTTTGTCCACTTGCATTTTTCATTTCACCAAAGTAAATGGGAACATGGCAATTATATCTTTCAAAGGTACAACATAAGCAGTACAGCATGTCATTTGTAGATGTATCTACATTTAAAAAGAAAACAAGACGAAGTACTGTTATTTCACTAAGTTAACCAGGACGGGTAGGCGACCTGTACACCAGCAGTGGTCATTCACTACTGACTTATACCTGTGTTAGCCTGTCTACTCAGAGTGCATGCAGCAACACTCACTGAAGTATTTACCTGCTGTCCGTGATCTGCCTACCCTCTGTTTTGTCCATTTACATGTGGCCTTTCACAAAGGCAGATGGCTCCGTGACAGTTACATTTTTCAGAGATGAGCCTGAAGAACACAGGGAGTATGGCACTGAGCTGATCAGTTCCTGAGTAGACTCTACTGCTATTGGGCAATCAAGAAATGCACTACATAATGTAACAATTTGTTTTGTGTATTTAAAAGCAAAAGAGGGAGGTATGACTAACCACAATACCTGATTTCTTGCATACATATCTCAGGTATGAGCTTCATGACACTGAACTAAACAGTCTGAGTGTCTAGTGCTTCATGTGGATGTTGCAACTGAGTATTATAATTTGGTTCACAAAGATATATATTTCATTATGTGATTTTTGTTGTTAAATCTCCTTGCACCTGACCTTTGACATGTATTCAAGTCCTCACTCAGTAAGTCCTCTGTACTCATGTCACTTGTCAAAGCATTTGAAAGAGAACTTGATTTTGCATTATGAACATCTTTACAAAGAGTAGACATGCTTGCCTTTTATCACACAGTTCTTGCAATGCGATTTTACCATTTCTCCAGAAAATAAGAGCCAGTCTCATAGCTGGTTTGTAGCCCCTCCCCATTAACACATTGTACTTCCTTATGCTGCATTCCTTGCCGCCTGCTAAAGTACAGCATGGTGGCTGAACTTCAGAAATGCGGTACAGTGAAGGTAATTTAAAAAAACAGTTAAGTCATCTAAACTGCCAGTCCATGCAATAACACATCATCCACAAATCTGTAAAAAAAGTGAAATACTGTGTATAAGGATTGTTGTTGAAATCATGAACTTGCTCCCAGTGGGGTAAAACAAGGCTGGCGTAGCTAATAGCACAAGTTATTCTAATGATTTAGGTGTAGAGAATGTGGGGATATATTTAAGTAAGAACACTGATTTCAAAGTTGGGAAGATAAATTTGATTTGCATTTTGATTTATTTGATTTTAGAAGACAATGTTTTATATTCCACAATGAGTTTTTTCTCCAAAGAGCTGAGGTAGCTATTGGCACGACTTGTGCTAATAGCTACGCCAACCTTGTTTTAGCCCACTGGGAGCAAGTTCATGTTTTCAACAATAACCTTTATACATAGTATTACACTTTTTACAGGAGATTTGTGAATGATGTGTTTTATTTATTTATTTTATTTATTTATTTTACATTTGTTGACCGAGAATAGTCCGACTGAGCTAATAATAGCCCTTTTTCAGTGGAGGCCTGGGGAGAAAAGTTCCAAAAACATTATACAATAATTGATATTTAAATATTCAGAAGTTCAAAGAAAACAATGTTTGCATATGTTATACAGAAAGGCAATTTCAATAACATTAGTAAAAAATTAAAAAAAGAAAAACTATAACATTTTTGTTATATATACAAGCCATCATTAATTTGAGTATTAGTTCAATAGTAGAGCATTTAATGTAATTAGGTGGCAGTATTAGAGGAGGTATTTTGAAGTGCAAAGTGTATTTGAGGAGGTATTTTAATGGGAGATGAGTATTGCTAGGGTTAGAGTTATATTAGTAAGTATATCATATAGGGAAAGCTAGGGGGTGGGGAAGTAGAAACATTGGGGAGTGGAGGATAGAGATAGGGCAGATTGTGGGAAGTTTTGGGATGTGAAATACATTTTAAGTGGGGTGAGAACAGAGGCACAACCAAAGAGTTTTTAAGTGTTCTTTAGCAGCTGCTTTGAATTGTTTAGGATAAGTTAGTAACCTGATATGAAGAGGAAGTTTGTTCCATGCAATAGTAGGATGGTAGCTATATAGGTTTTTTTGTATGGACTAGCAGTTTAGATGACTTGACTGTTTTTCTAAATTACCTTCACGATACAAAAACGTTTCTGAAGTTCAGCCATCATGTTTCTGATAAATCTATAGAATTTTTAGATGTGTGTATTAAAATTAATGAATGTAAAAGATTTAACACAGAGATTTATAGAAAACCATGCAGAAAGAATGCTAGAAGGAATGCTTTATTACATAAAACCAGTAAGCACCCCGTTCATGTGACTAGGAATGTCCTTAAGGGGACAGCTTTAAGAGCTAATGTGAATCCACAGTGATAATGTGGAGTTGCAAGTTACTCTCAGTAACATGAAGAAGGATTTCTTAGAACAGGGGTATACTGTAAGTGATGTAGACAGAAGTCTAGCAGAGGCATGGTCTGTTCCAGATACAGTGGGGAGACTGCATTTTTCAGACTTGGCTGAAGAAGTAGCTGTGGTGCCTAAACAGATGATTAAATGCTCTAATAAGAATAGGCTTCTTCTTACTTATTCAAGTAATATTAACATTACTTATGAGTCTATTAAAACATATTGGCCACTTTTATTGGTTAATTCGGATATCAGGAGAATTTTAGATGATAAACCCATTTTCATTTAGAAATAACTTGTCGCTGAAGCAACAGTTATGTTATAAGAATTTTGAACAGATTCCTTTTGATGTATCAGATAGATGTGGGACATTTTGGTGTAGACTATGGAAGGCTTGTCAATATATTTGGAGTTGTACCTCTCTGGTACACTCACAAATTAAGCAAGAAATTAGTTTCAATTTTTATGCCGATTGTAAGACCAAGAATTTAATATATCACACTAAATGCACGATGTGTAAAACTTTCTACATCAGGAAGCCCAATAGAATATTTAAATAAAGGATTCCAGAATACATCGGGTCATACATGATCAGAAGAGTGCGAGTGCCTTAGCTCAACATGTTACAGAGAATGAGAGCAGGCACAGTTTTTAGTTTGTTGTATTAGAATTAGTGTCTGAAATTTTGAGGGGTGGGGACTTTAAGAATATCACTGAAAAGAAAGAAATGAAATGGATACTTCTTTTGAAAGGAAATGTATTTCCAGGGCTGAATGAACTTGTGTCTTTCAAGCCAGTTCTTAAGTCTCAGCCCCTTAAACATTAATATTTAAATGTCAGAGAGGTGTGTACTTTTTTCATAATACTATTGGTTCTGATAAGTTTCCATGTAACTGTTTTAATATTCATGTTTTTAAAGGAGTGTGTTGATACAGCACATCTTTACTGGATAGTTCCTTGCTCCAGTGGGCTGTGTTTTTAGATTAGAAGATTGTTTTCTTTGGAGAATGTCCTTTTGAATTTTTTATATATATGTGAGTGGTTTGTGTAACTTTTTATATGGTCTGAAAAAGCAGGTTTGTTTTCTACAAAAGCGCTTACCTTTTTTACTGAAGTATATTAAAGTTTTAAGCCATGGTGTCCAGAGCTCCAGTTTTTCTTTTACATTTTACTGTTTGGTGGTGTTCCAGCCTTTATATGACTACCTGACTTCATTTGTTTATAGTCTCATTACAGGCACAGTTTTCAGCTGGTCTCCATTGCTAAAGCATGTTTTCAATGGTGTCAATACTGTTTGTAGGACTCTCTGTGTTGTGACTCTAATCCAGCATAATATTTGCTAGAAGCCCTCCTGGAAAAACATACTACAAGCAATTAATCTTCTGTGCCTCATGTCTGCCCATGAGATAGAACACATTTCTTGGTGTTCATTACTTTTTACATAGATGCTGTTCCACATGTCTTATGTCAAAATTCTCAGTGGTCTTGTTGGTGTGGCTCTCTAAATAGCTTATTTGTTAACAGGGGTAGAGTACTGATCCATATGGATCATTTCCTGACTCTGCCTAGGACACTTATGTGGTTAAGTAGCTTTCTGAGAGTCACACATTAGACAAATGGAGGCTAATGGAATCAAATGCCAGACAACCATAAGCAGCTTACTAACAGCTCAGAACCTTAATCCTCTGTACTAACTGCCAGATAACGTCACCTGTTGCATCTGTCATGGCAATTACTGCAGTGCAGAACGTACTGAGAAGTACGCCACTAGACAGTAATCAGCATCACCTGTTAACAGGCCTTACTGACAGATTGGACCCATGGGAGGTCATCCTTGGTCATGCACCCATCATCACCACTGCAATGTGGGTTATTTTGGAGGCATAGTTCCTTTTCCACATTGAAATAATTTTCACTGAAGTCAGTATCTGCATAAGCAGCAATTTTTTTGTGCATCATTTACATGGACAGCTCAGCTGCAAAGCCCAATGACACAATATACCCTCTAGCAGATGTACATCTTTGTTGGGAACCCAGTTACAGAGCACCACATACTAGTGATGTAAAAATACAGCTCAAAATGATGTAATGTTATGGAAGACAACTGGTTGAATGACCATCTCATTGAAAGCTAACTCATTCTGTCCATACAGCCAAAAGATCATTTCACTGAAACACCATGTAATCAAATTCCAAATAACTGAAACCTCATACATTCATCATCACCCAATGGAATATATTTCAAAAAGAATTGTTTTTCACGGCACCAGCTCCACATTCCGCATCCCAGGGACATTGCCTCTATATGTCCTTAATGTAAGCATACTAACTCCATGATCTCACAATTAAGCTGAAAAGTGAAAACACCACACAAAGTGAGTCACTATCAATGTGCAAGTAAAAACCACACCAGTAGTGATTGAGTATTGATGACAGCAGTCATCAGGTAAAGTTTCTTCATATACTTCTCCATATTATAGCTCTGTATTACAAAACTATATGTAGCTATGCCACATTCAATGAAACATACATCTGGGGAATTAGTTATTCAAATAAATGGGTTTTCAGTCATCTGAACACACTGTTTCCTCATTCAGAGAAATATATGTTCAAATAAAAGACAGGCATCAGTGTATACATGTATGTGGTGCATGTACGTACATTTATGTTTGAAATATAAATACACACACACACACACACACACACACACACACACACACACACACACACACACACACATCTATATATATATATATAAACATATGCCTGAAGAAAACTGGAGGCAGCGATTCATAAAAAGATATATACATCCACCAGGAAAACAAAAAATAGCAAATAGCAACTCTCAAGCCCTCTGGCTTGCAGTTCAATAAGGAAACAGTATCTTTGTTTAGTCTGCACAGCCATCTCTGGAAATTCTTCAGGTTGTAGGCCTCAACTAGGCCCTGATTCCTGTTCTCTATCATAGACACTCCATTTGGTATACTTCACTAATTAGCCTTACATGGGTTGGTGTACTCCACATCTCCAAGGTCTATTTTCTTGATGATCCTCCAAATGAGAAACTAAATTCCTGAAGCCATTGAAACTAGGACCTTTTATATCATAGTGATTAGTAATTAAGACGTCATAACTGGATAATACATGAGATTTTCCTGACTATCTGCTTGTGAGAATATTCCCACACTCTAAACAGCAGCACACATTGCCCACTTTTTATATCCAGCATCTTATAATACATATTGTTTATGTATTTTATTTAGTTATCTTTTAGCTGATTGAGGTAGACCATTTATTCATCTGTACCATTTGAACCATTTTCAGGACCAGCTAAAGTGTGTAAATGCGCATAAAATCAATCAATTGCATATATTATAATTAAATAGAAGCTATGTTAGTAAGTTAAAGTAAATGAAAGTTCCGTGCAACACACTACATGAGATGAACATAGGATTTTAGATAAGACACAGTTGATTATCCATGACAGTTAACAGAATTAGAACTATACAATGGAGTTAGAAAGTGTATATAATGAAAGAACAGAGATAAGTAAAGGTATAATGTCCTAACAATGGAAAACAGCAGAAGTAAAAACATCTCCACTTGCTGAGTAGATCATAGAGAACAGATTATGGTGATTTGGGCACAATTGCAGGAACGCAGATGATTTGGTGAAGAAACTTTGGAAGAGACAGGAAAAAGACAAGAGGAAACTAGGATGTCCAGCCAAGAGATAGTTGGACTGAATGAAAGAAGACCTTTGACAGTCAAGAATGTCTAAATTTATGTTTAAAGAAGGTAGCGCAGATTCACTGAATTGACAGGTGCTAGAGGATGATGTGAGACCCCAACCCCATGTAGAAAAATGGAAAAAAGAGGATTGATGAGCATGAACTCAGTAATAAACATAGTGGAAAGTAGAAGATTGAGTCTTTTATACCCAAGTTATAGCACCTTTGCTGAAGAAGTTACATTTGCCTTGTTGAAATAGATATGCTTTTAGAGCTTTCTTGAAGTTGGGAAGGGAGGGTAATCCCTTGTTTTAGGATAGATTCTCAGACACTAAAGACCATGACTGAGAAGAAGAGCTCAGTCTGCTTTAGTTGGTGAATGCAGTGACAAGGCTGGTGGTAGAGGGAGGAAGAAAGAGATCTGAAACTGTACAGAGGCTATCTTTCAAGAGTCTGTTCGCGAAGAAGGGGGCTAATTCCATGTTGATGAGTTTGACAATCATTGACCCAAGTAGGGCAGCGATTCTTTAGGAATGGGAAACTACTTATCTTTTTCAAAAAGTGTTACACAGGTGTGTTCTCTCCGGGAGGTGGAGGGAGAAATATGAAGCTGGTGTTGGAGATGGATTGGAGGAGTGATAGGTTCTTTTTAGAATTGCTGTTAATTGAGAGAAAGCATATTTTAGTTGTGGAATAAGGACCCTTTTGCCTATAGCAGACCTTCCCTAGGGAGATGAGAAATGTGATATTTTTTTGCACCAAAACGGTAGTTTGTTTACTTTACTTTTGTTTATTTGAATGTTGTATTGAATGTTGAATGAGCGGTCTAACCTAACTCCTAGGTACCTGCAGATATGGATAGTATATAGGGAATTTTTGTTATCAGGAGCGACACCAGTTGAGAGAAGATTTTTTAAACAGTATTATTTTGTTTATTTATATAATGCATTTTATTATATTTATTTTTTTTTTCGGTTGAGAGGCCATTTGTGCTGTTAAGCAATTGAGTAAGAAATGACAGGTCTGACATAAGATAGTCTGCAACAAGGTTAGTGGAGAGGCATAACTGTAGATGACTCTCATGTTTGTGTAGTAGAATGAGTAAGCAGGAGAGGTCAGAGGGCAGTTTGTTAATGTGTAAGGAGAATAGGACTGGGGATACTATTGATCCTTGTGGGATGCCTTTCTTGGAGGTAGTATTGAAGGAAATAGAGCAAAGCAGCACAGTAAAGGATCTGTTTGATAGAAAACTTTGGAACTATGCTGTTGTTTATGGACTGCTACTTGCATTTAGTAGTAAGTAAAATAGGAAGAGAGTGGTCTATATTTGCAAAGGTCTTAGTCAGTAAAATAAAGATTGGTCCTGTGAGGTTTCTTCAAGTCATATTTTGAAGGAACTGCTAGTGCACAGATTGTGGTTATTGTATTATGCTCTGACCAAAAACCATGTTAGGAGTTTGTGGGGGGGGGGGTCTGATACCGGGATAGCTGGTCATAATTACTTTTTTCTAAAACTTTTCTTAGGGTTGACAAAATTGAAATAGGCCTAAAGTCATTGTATGAGGAAGGGCTTGTTTAATTTGGTATGGGTCTATCCTTGCCTATTTTTCATTCGTTGGGACATGATACCTTTAATAAAGCAGGTCTAGGAGAGGTGCTTAACTCTGATAAAGATGTGTTCTTTGTAAAAGAATATGAACCAAGGATGGAGGCCACCACATTTAGAGGGGCATCTAACAGGATATTGTGTAGAACTTTGCTAATGTCTGTGGTGGTTATGGCTTTGAAATAAAATGGTGGACAGTCAGTAGGGATTCTGTGTTGGTATGGGGGTGGTTGTTTATGGTAGGGTTGGAGTTTGGTAGGTAGAATTCAAGAATAATGTTCTATTGGTAGTGTGCTCCATTTGGGTTGACAATGTAGTTATTTTAAGAGAGTCTTTAACGGAGGTTCTACTAGTGATGTTATTGACAGGTCTACAGAATTTCTATTGGTTGCAGAGAGTTGAATTTTGAGATGCGATTAAGAGGTTGGCTATCTGTTTTTTAATAGCTTTTTTGGAAAACGTTTATAACTTTCTGAAGTTTGCTTTAGTAAGGGACTCTCCACATTGCCCAGGCTTTGTCCTAAATTATATACAGGGATTTAAGTTTTTTGGTTAGCCATTTCTTATTTCTCATCCTAAGGGGTGGTGAAAGCCACACACACTCTGGCTAGGCTTATAAATGCCCTAGGGCAGATAGCCTAGTATGAACCTATGAACCTATAACTAATGGGTGTAGTATTCTCATCCTAAGGGGTGGTGAAAGCCACACACACTCTGGCTAGGCTTATAAATGCCCTAGGGCAGATAGCCTAGTATGAACCTATGAACCTATGAACCTATTAAAGGGCCTGTGAAGTCTAGTAACGTATGGGAAATAGTTTGAGAAGAAAGGGTGTCATGGCATTGGATATTACCCTGAGGTCATTCCAGGGTTGGTAAGAAAGCTTATTATGTAGGTTATAATGTTTTGTTGGGGTTGGAGCAGGAAGGTGAAAGGGTAGACAGGAGCTTGGAGAGTGAAGGTTTCATGATAAAGGTCATGGGGCAGTGGTTACTGATGGAAGGGGTAGGATGGACATATTTTGCAACATTAAATCAGTCAAATGCTTTCCCTAGCACTCTAATTCTGAAAACATATATTATTCATGAGTCTTTACCAGACAGCACCATCATATACTTCTCAGTTTATCTTTTATCATTGATCTGGGCCTAATCCCAATATTGCCACCTTAGCAGGACTATTTTATTCCTTGCTCCTGCCACAACTCTCAGTTCTCATTCTCTGATATCTTTCGTGAAGTCTAGTGCTATATATATGCTGAGCAGTAATCTGGACCTCAATTTTCATGTGATCACTTCTTTGCAGCTATCAAGAGCAAACAGATTAATTCACCTTTATTGTCTTTCATGCTAAAGCACCAATTAACTAGGAAGATGACCTTGTTTAGGTTGATTTCCCTCCTGATGACCTTCATTAGCAGAAGATGCACATGCTGTTTAAAGTCAGCCAACACCTCACACTCCCAAAAGAATGTGTTCCCTGCTACAAGTCATTTCCATTTCACATTTCCAACAGTATAGCAAAACATTTTGACACATTTTGGCTCATCTAACAGGTGTGTACCCATGGAGACATTTCCAGCCAAAGATCGTAAAACATCTAGATGATTTAGCATACGTTGGGATGTACAAAGCTGCTCCCACTGTAGGTCAGAAAGGGTAGTTCCCAGACACCTCTCCCTTTCCTCTTTGATTTGTTTCACCTTTGTTTTGAACATCTGGTCTAAGGATTTACACCCATGGCTGATAAAAGAGCTCATCTGGGGGCTCCCAGTTCTTGTTTCCAACAAGAACTTAACTAAAACTAACACCCCCCCCCAATTATCAAGTAGTCTGTCCATTTCTCATAAGTTTTCTTACAGTCTCCTTATAAGAACAATAATATCTCTGTTCTAGATTAAATTGGCCACTTGCCTTCTCCCATGTAAAATTCTTCCATCTCTGTATAACTTCTCACGTTTTTTTTTTTTTTTTTTTGCTAACCAGTTTTGACATCTTCTCTCCTTCACCACCCAAGACTATATCCCATAGCCTAGACCTATTGAGTAGAGTTTGTTCTTCCACTCCCTACATTCACTGGCCTTTGTTAGGTTTCTAACTCCCTATAGTACAGACATCTGTATTTCACTTTTATCTCTGTTAATCACATGGTTCCAGAACCCAATATGCATGCTTGTTTGTATTACTTCTGCAGTGACAACAAGAGGAAATAGGGGTTATTATATAGACCCTTCCATGTAATCTCTTTCTGTCGAAGTGACCTTAAGGAATTCAATGTACTATGTTTTAAAAATACAAAATGTCTTCCCTGGGTCGCTACTTAAAAACTTTATATAGATATTTACTCTGAGAAACAGAAGTGAAATAAATCTGTATAATATTCTTTCTCTGTAATGTTCTTTAAAGCATAGCATGTACAGGTTTTCTCACGGTACTCCGGATTCCTCCCATAGCATGTACAGGTTTTCTCACGGTACTCCGGATTCTTCCCATAGCATGTACAGGTTTTCTCACAGTACTCCAGTTTCCTCCCATAGCATGTACAGGTTTTCTCACAGTACTCCAGTTTCCTCCCATAGCATGTACAGGTTTTTTCATGGTACTCCAGTTTCCTCCCATTTCCCCAAAACAGGCTGACTGATTATTCTTCATATTCCATACGTATACATATGGGATTATAGTATTTACCTTTACCCTTTTGCCTGGATCATAGCTGTAAAAGGTCTGAGGGCCAGTTCAGTTACCTGTTTAACAAACAATTGAAAAAAACAAACAAGTGACTTTGGCACAGCATGTCACTAAACAGTCCACTTTTATATTAGTGCACTACCCATGTTACTAAGGAAATAAAACAAAACTGTAATTAGGAGAACATACTGCAGACAGGGAACTCCCTCTGTAATGTCAAGAAAGTCAAAAACAGCACACTACTGGCAGCTCACTGTATGTAGCCTGACTATCCTTTAAGTACTGCATGCTTCATTTTCACTTAACTTTGGCACAGCATGTCGATAAAATTGTCCACTCTTTTTCAGTTCACTAATCAATTAGGAAGGAAATTAAACAAATATAATCACATGAACATGCTGTGGAGAGGACTAGGACCCACCCCCTGTAATTTCAGGCAAATTGGAAGCAGAGTAGTCCCAGCAGTCCATAGTAAGCAGCCTGAGAGTGCCTGCAGCCTGAAGTTGTACTTACCTAGAGGCTGTGAGTGTGATGCACTCTCACTCACTGTCCTTGTGTTCTGGACTGTTGTGATGTTCAGCTAGTCCACTGCTGTGCTCCTCAGCTCTTCCACTGTCCCTGGAGTCATCTGGTATGCTTCTCTGCTGATCTGATGAATTTATGAAGCAATCACTTGCAAAAAGTCAATGGATATGAACTGGCTTTCAGACGGAACCTTCTCAGTCAAGGTTAGTGGCATTTTTTCCTTCAAAAACATGGCATCCATCGGGTTTTTGTGTTGGGGTGACCAATCTTCTGACTTTACTTCACTGATGTCTCATTGAGGGTTTCTGCCTGGCTAAGTTTGCAGATAACTGCATATTTGAAATGGTCATCAACTCATCCGGATGACATTCACATTACCCAAAGGGCCTAACCCACACAAACTCATGCTGTCTGTACCATGAACTAAAACTTAGTGGAAAGAAATGCAACATTCTCTTTAGGAAAACAAGGGTACCCCTGCGAATACCTCATTAATGCTACCCTATTAAAACAGATATAGTCATTAGAGATCTATTATTACTAGATATCCATGCACATTTATGTACAGTCAATTATTTTTCATTTTCCATGTATTAACAGTTAGTAGACCAACTAATAACTGAAAGTGTATCTACCAGATCCAAGGAAGTTAATGTCCATTTCTAATCCTTCTTTATCATACCCATAGTATGTAATTTCCCCACTAACATTTATCAGTCCAGTCATATTGTTGCCCAACTAGGAAAAACAGAATGTCGCCCCTGCAAAAAAAAATAATAAGTATGAGCTCCTTAAGCTAAATAGAATATGAGCAGCACTTTTTGGGGCATAGATAGATCTCCCAAAGGATCCCCTACCTATAAAATAAGCTTTTACTCCTTATCAAATAAATTATCTTCTCAACTTTCTTTAAATCTGCCTAGATAAGAGGATAGGAATCCACAAACTCACTCCTAGTCTAGCTCCTCAGACTCTTAACGACAGAGGGAGCAATTAATGGGAATCGTAGTGGCCAGGCTCTAAATATTCTACTGAACTGAATCATATCTATGAACCTGCTATAAACCATACCTCCTGTAAACTACCTTTTTCTGATTTTATGAACCTACATCTTTTTTTTTTTCAGGTGGTAAAGTATGCAAAATGGATAATTTATCTACTATACACACATCTCACCATTTGTGGCAATGCACAGTCAGCTATAGTTATGTGCCACCTAACAGAGCAATATACCAGTAGTACATGTAAAGGTATATTGACAGCTACATACTGTAGATGGAATACTTTATAGAGGAATATAAGAATTTCTTGCTTTGTAGATAAATATAAGATGTGTTGTGGTACTGTGCCTACCACTATATTTCTAAAGATTTAATTTCTCTTTTTACAGAAAGTTTTGCTATTATATACAGATATCTTCTTCAAACATTTTGGAATGGGGCTATGCTGCAAAGGGTACAATTGAAAGGAAATAGAGCCTCAAATGACAAAAGTATATCATAGTTTTTGATTTATAAAATAAAAGATAACTTAAATATCTAAAGAACAGTCAGTAATAGAATATGATGTTCTTTAGATGACTGTGATTCGGTCTTGATTTTAGTGTGGGGATGCAGATTTTACATGCCCGTTTTGGCCAGTTATGTTAAATTATGTATTTTTTTTCCTGTTTTAAATATGTATATATTACAGAACAATCATTAAAGACCATCACATGTGATTCAGATTTTACATACACTTTTATCAAGATGTCAAGTTTATATCAAATAGACATTTCATGGCAATCATTAATTGTTATTACATGTAACCTGGTAATGCAGTTATTAGTAACACCTGAAGATAAACTTTGATGGTGGTATGCGCACAAATAAACAAACAAAGTAAACTGACTTATTAAAGCGGTTAGCGCAGAGGATTAAGACTCTGAGCTGTTAATGAGTTGCTTCCTGTAATCAAGTGTACCGGGTTTGATTCCTTCTACCTCCATTTGTCTACAGTGTAAGTCTGAGCAAGTCATCTAACCAGACAGTGCTCCCAGGTTACATCTGAAATGGGATGATTTGTCCAGTGGATTTACCCTCTTAACAAATTGTTAAAATAAATAAAATGAAACAATACACAGCAAGGCTTAAATGGCACAAAATGTTCAGTAATTAATCTAACTGAAGCCACGTAAAACATATCTTATTTATGGAAAAGCATGCCAATTTAATGGAAACTCAGTAAGTGGGTATATTTTTCCATTACCTATGCATGTTTCACATGTTTTTAGTTCTAGTTATTCACACAAGTTCTTCAGGCTTTTTTTGGTTGTTTTAATTCATTTACAGTTGCCGTTTACAGAATGGACCTGCTGAATTTTACTATTCCCATTTTGAATACTCATTCTAGTGAACTCTGTAAAATCCTAAGGGATTTAAGCAGAGTGTTGAATAGTTTACCTCATAAAATGGCTGTCCAAGTAGAAGCCACAGAGGCTGGATCACAAGACATTTTTCAGTTCCCTAAGTTCTGCTTCTGCATGTGAGCAGACACTTACTGAAAAATCCTTCTTCACATAACTGGTATATGGAGAAAAATAATTTTTAATTAGACCTCTGAAATCTTTTTTTTTTTTTTTTGATATTCAAGGTAATACAGCTGACTCTGTTCAATCTCTACCTCTTCCTGCAGATTCTGAAAACTTAGATGCAGTTTTAACATCTCTAGAAAAATCTATCCATTTATCCACAGCCCTTTTTCCCATTTTTTGCACACAGGGTCAGGGTGTCACTTCAACAGTGACAATTATCTAAATCTAACATTCACACCACCAGATGGCTAGCTCTGCTGCAGCTGTTCTTCCATACCACACACTCGCACCTATGGCCAGTTTAGAAAAAATGTTTATATATAAATCAATCGCTTATGATTTTTTCTGAATATATTTTTCAGTAGCATTTGCACCTCACTAGAAGAGATTATCCTGTACAATTCATGACTGTGCTGCTTTCTGTGTGATCTGAATGTCCTCCCTTTATGTTCACATGTTTTTTTTCGATGTAGTCTTGCTTTCCTCTCTCATCCCAAAGACATTTAAGAGTTGGATCAAGACCTCTGAATTGTCCTTAGGTAGGTCTGCGTGGTGAGTGATAAAGAAAAAAGACCTTCCTCTGTTCCTTACTTACCTAGTATACACTGTGGATGGTGGTGGCTGTTCATGGGGTCTCTAAATGTGTCAGGTGCAACTCAATAGTGTTGGATGCAAGGATTAGCGTTTGGTGTGTACCTAAAGCAGTTTGTTTAAATTTCCCAATGGTATCACATAATCTCACCTTTTATACACAGAGTTAAAAGATAATTTAAAACTTTTTCCTCAACTTTTAAGGATCCTTTCTTGACATAATGAGCGGCATATATAGATATAGATCTATATATATATATATATATATATATATATATATATACACACACACACACACACACACACTCTAGCTTCCAATATTTATGAATTGTATACTGTTATGGAATATTCTAGTTTTACTTATCATATAGAAGAATATAACATGACTTTTGTAAAAAACAAACAAAAAAAACAAACAACAAAGAATAAAAAAATGAAAGACGTTCAAACAACAGTCAATAGAAAAAAAATGTCAGTGATTCAGTGATACAGGATGAAACATCAATGAAAGGACCCAATTTAGTGCCTTTACTGACCCAACCAAATGCTGTGGACACATGGTTAATGTCAGTTCAAGGTAAGACCTGTGGTGATTATTATAGCAGCAGGGTCAGACAGAATAAAAACAAAGCCAGATGAAGATGAAGACAAAAAGAGTGTCTATTTCATTTTGTTTTTCACTGAGCTGATTTCTATAAAACATAAAGTAATGTCAAGTTTTCCTTTTGTGCTTTCATCAAGACCAGAACCAATTAAGATCTCATCTGCACTCAGACTTCATATAAACTTAATTTACATTTTATTTTGAAGCATATTCTACCCAGGGGTAGGTGTGACATGTACTTATATAAGAAAGAGGTACTTATTGCACCTCATTAATTTCAACTCCATATACTTTTCAAACAAATGGTTGAGAAAGACATTAGGTCACTGTTGACACATTTTGCTACTAATAAACTCTTTAAACTGACATCAGGAAATGCCATGCTCTTAAACAGTTGCAGAACATGGATAGTATTTGTTTTATGAAGGCAGATAATGGAATTACATAATAATGATGGACAAGGTTGACTATATTTTTGCTGTATTAGACATGCTAAGTAATGAATATGAAATACACAAAACTAGCTTCAATAAGGCATTCATCCTTACTGCTCTCCTATTAAACCTGATATATCAGGCTCCGATAAGTATCTTTTTGTTTCATACCCTAGACAGCTACGTTGTTTGAAGTGCAGAGGTGCCATCATAATTCTTCTAATCCACACTGGTGTCCACTGCAGCTATAGATGGCCCTAAAACAAAACTTATATCTTTGCATTTGAAATTTAAATCAAACTCAGAAGCAGAAAATGCACAAACATATTTAAGAGACCCACGGCACTTGTTGGGAATTTCTTTTTAAGAGTTTGTATGCCAGAGTAGCTGTTACATCATTATGCACAGCTATTCCAAAAGCAGAAGGAAAACATTTGTCAAAATTCTCAGATTATCCGATAAGAGATGTAATTGTAATATGTAATTTGTTAAAATGACTGTTTTCTAACAATTTCTTCTTGCATAAACATGATTTGTTTCATTAGAATGGCTGGCACTATGGCACCCTGATTTGTAAATATTGCTTTGGACTGTGAGTGATATTTTTCATGTGACTGATTTTTATCTAGTTTCTTTTTAGAAATGTTTTATAATCTTTTTTTTTTTAATGACACTGAACAATAATTTGTGTAGTTCACAGACATCTTTCAATGGAAGCATTCATGTTTTTACAATTCACAGTATCTTTCTTAGAAAAAGAGGTTAATTATTTGGATATCCTTTGGTTTGGATGTTTCATATAATGAGTTTAATTCACAAATGTTTTGCAAACCTATGTTCAGAAATAAGTATCTACACTCCAGGAGTCATCAAAATGAAAACAAAAAACTTAAAACAATGTTCTACATGAGAAATGTATTAGAGTTTCAATTCTCCATATAGATAACTATGTGTTTGTCCAAAACATAAAATTTTTGTCCAAGTTGTTTATTGACAGGGGCTACCAAAGTGACATGATGCAGAATTTGGCATGTGAGGTCACCAGGAGCTGAGACACTAAGTTTAAAGCACTGTTGCACGGTAATGTGCTGATAGCAGAAATACATACTTAAATGCAGAAATACATGTTTAAAACCTGAGCTTTGGCCGGCTAAGATCTAGCTGTATTCAACTGGATGTATAAGAGAATTTAAGTACCTTTTATCTGTACATTTTTCAAATAATACAGCATTTTAATTGATTTATTTGTGTTGCATTGAATATTAACTGAACTGGAAGTTTTTACTCTGTTTTTTCAGTTAGTGTTTGCTAGATTTTATTGCCTGTTAGAATTCCTGCATAGACAGTAATTGCAGTCGGGGGTAGTCTCATTCATTAATATCCTGTTACTGCCTATTTAAGTGGAACATTTTGGAATATTTTCTGCTTAAAACCTGTGCTTTGGCTGGCTAAGATCTAGCTGTATTCAACTGGATGTATAAGAGAATTTAAGTAACTTTTATCTGCACTTTTTTCAAATAATACAGCTTTTTAATTGATTTATTTGTGTTGCATTGAATATTAACTGAACTGGAAGTATTGACTCTGTTTTTTCAGTTAGTGTCTGCTAGATTTTATTGCCTGTTAGAATTCCTGCATAGACAGTAATTGCAGTCGGGGGTTGTCTCATTCTTTGATATCCTGTTACTGCCTATTTAAGTGGTACATTTTGAAATATTTTCTGCTTAAAACCTGAGCTTTGGCTGGCTAAGATCTAGCTGCATTCAACTGGACGTATAAGAGAATTTAAGTACCTTTTATCTGCACTTTTTTCAAATAATACAGCATTTTATTTGATTTGTGTTGCATTAAATATTAACTGAACTGGAAGTTTTGACTCTGCTGTTTCAGTTAGTTCCCCACCTACCCTCTCTGGTTTTGTTTTGGTGTTAATCTTGGTGGCTTTGAAATTGCCTGCCCCTCTTGTAAATTTGTATTTGGCTACTCCTTCTGGGCCCATCTCATTTGCTCACTCAACTGACTGCAGTGAGATCATATTCTGTACTGTGTACAAAGAGAGCATCTGGGAAAGAAAAAAAATTTAAGCTTGTTTCCTGACTTTCCTGTAAGTGGTCTAGACTGTTTGTAGGCTTCAGAGCCCCCAAGCCTTTCTGTGTTGGAGGGAAGCCTTCTAGCTTAATTTTGTTTCTTAGAACTATCCAGTTTTCTAGTTTCAGCAATCAAATCTGTTTCTTTGAACTCAGCACTTGTTCAGAACTCATTGTAAGCACTAAATAAGCTGCAAATTACTACAGCACTCAACTTTCCTCACTTGTCTAGAGGAAAGCAGTTTTTAGTACTTAATAAATAAGCACCTATCCAGGCATGTCTAAGGGTCAGCTCCCGGTGATTTCTCCTGTCTACCTGATGAATCTGGGCATCTTGGGGCAATGCAGCAATTGCCTCATGTACACAGACAATCCTCTCCTCCTACCACCCAACACTTCAACCTGTGAGAGATGGACTTATATAGCCAAACTGGAATCAAAGCTCTCTTCACCCAAGACTGGACTAGACAGTCAAGAGGAGGAGGTAAACACTTGCACCACACCACACTCATCACATAGTCCCTCAAAACCTACACTACCAAAACACACACATAGAAACACAAAAAACACACCTACATTCATGGAGGCTCTCAATAAAAACCTGCCCAAGCATCAGGGACCTCCAAAGAAGAAACTCAAGCAAACTTCACCCCCCCAACACAAACCAAATGATACATAGCCCACAAACTCAGTGTGCCACTCAACCACAGCCCATAAGGCATAATGTACCCAACACTCTAGTCATAGGTGACTCTATAGTCAGGCACACTGATGTTCCACTCAACAGGCTAAACAATGAGAAAGTTACTGTCAGCTGCCTGTCAGGTGCCAGAATCTGCCACATAACACATGCACTCAGGTCACTCCACAACAAGTACAAATATGACACTGTCATTGTCCATGTTGGTGTGAATGACCTGAGACGTACCTCCCTGGACTACATGAAAAGAGACATGGAAGAGCTCTCCAATCTTGTAGCCTAGGCAGGTATGACCCTAGCCCTGAGTAGCATCCTGCTTCACCCAGAATGATACCACAGTACAAGGACAAAATGATTGCCTTCAACAATTGGCTAAGCTTCTGGTGTCATTCTACGGGGATCCAGTATTTGTCTGCCTGGGACGACATGATCGACAGATCACAATGCTTTGCCAGAGATGGCTACACCTGTCACCCTTAGGATTCCAGATACTGGCTAAGGCTCATGCCACCCCTATAGTGCCTTTTTTAGGCAAGGTTCAAATGACAAATTCACCACCGTAACAGGTACAAGCAAGCAAAATCTGAGGGTAATGCTACTCAATGCTAGAAGTCTAAACCTCAAAATGCACTCACTCAAGGCACTCCTTAAAATGGAGAACATCAACATCTGTGCAGTGACAGAGACCTGGTTCCAAGCTCCAGAGAGCATCCCTGCATTACCAGGCTATAATTCATACCACACCTTTCGGCCACCTAACCCGGAACAAAGCACTAAAGGTGGAGGCGTGTCCATATTCATTAAGGATATCCACACCTCCAGGCTTGTTGCACAGCATAATGCACCAGAGATTATCCAAGTGCAACTAACTCTGGGCAAGACCACAATCCAAATTGTAGCTTGCTACAGACCCCCCACCATGCCCCAGGATTCCCACTCCTCATTTCTTGATACACTGGAAAGTATTAGGGTACAACTCAACACCCTAATAATGGGCGATTTCAACTACCCCACCATTAACTGGGAAAACTACTCATGTACCAACTCTTTTGCTCAAAGTTTTCTGGAATTCATAAATTCCAACGCCTTGGATCAACTTATTCACACCCCCACCAGGGGCAGCAATATCCTAGTAAATAAAAAACTGGGGGAAATCAAACATGATATTCGGGACTATAATAATGAGAAAGCATTTTTGTGGCACTTTAATAACAAGAAATTTAAACGCCAACCCAATGGTCCAGGTAATAAAGAAGGCAAACAGAAACATTTGACTTTATCTTTTGCCTCTTCGGAAGGAACAGCATACACGACAGACTCAGACACGGACAACCAGATGTTCCCCCCTCTTCTGGCTACCCAAGAGCCAGTTTTACATGAACAACATTTTCATAACAATGGTGAAGCAGGGAAGAACTACAAGAAGCGAGGAATTTTTCAGGGACAGCAGCAATCAGTGGATGGACATTTTAAGCAGATGCCTAAGCGAGGTAGATGGCAATGATTTTGTTTCTCATAATTGTGTTGTTGATTTAACAGGTTGCTCCTTGACACAGGAACAAGTGAATGTTTTAAATTTTGGTGTGAAATTTATTCCGACAGTTATGCCTAGGCTACATGTAATGAAACAAGAAAATTTTCATTTAGTACGAAGACTGTATTTAAAATGTTTTTTTGCATTTCATAATACCTCTGAAAATAATGTCAGTGATGAAAATGAATATGTAAGTGATGAGGAAAGTTTTTATTTATGTGTTTCTGACGTAGATGATTTAGAAATGACTGAAAATGCTTATTGTTTGTTAAATGATAGGAATGTGTGCTTTAAAAGTATGTTTATCCCTCCCTACACAAATGAATCTGTTAACATTTTTACAGAAATGGTGAAGTTTGCTGTAGAGCAGCTGTATTCTAATTTGCCTGCAGAGAAGCGTAAAATAAGTCATAATTTAACAAAACAAGAATGGAAGTCACTGCAGGATTTGGCCAAAAGGAGGATTTAATTGTTAAACCCTCAGACAAATTGTAGTAATGCACCATACACAGTATCTTCATATGTGTATGGAACATTTACAGAATAAAACTGTATATGAAGTTAGCAACATGGAAATTTATTATGAAGCAGTAGAAGAATTTAGACAATTGTTAAATAAGGGATATCGATTGGGATATATTACAGAACATATAGCCAAGAAAGAATGTGATTTTGAAAGAATATGTATGGCCACATTCTACTGCTTGCCCATATTACATAAAGATGAAAGAAACCCTCCAGGGAGACCTATAGTGTCAGCGGTTAATTAGTTTTTGCATAATATAGGGATTATTTTACATAATTCCTTGTTTCCATATGTGGCCAGACTACAATCCTATATCAGGGACTTTTTTGACTTTCTGCAGAAAATACAAACTGTCCATTGGAATCTGCATATGTATTGGATATCCTTGGACGTAAAAAGTTTGTATACTAGTATCAAACATAAAGATGGAATTGCAGCTGTACAATATTTTTTGGAAGAATCCAGTATGTAACTTTATAGTAGAAATGTTACAATTTTGTCTTCTTAATATTTTTTTTAGTTTTAATAATGTAATAAACCATAATTACAAGGGACAGCCATGGGGGCAAGTTTTGCCCCCATGTATGCAAATTTATTGATGGGAAAATTTGAAATGGATTATGTGTACAAACATTGTTTTTTTCAACAATATGTTATATTTTATTTTCCATATATTGAGGATTTAATATTTTATGTGAAAATGGAAAACAATATGTTTATGAATTTGTAAAGGATTTGCATAATAATGAGTATGGATTGCAGTTTGATGGACTACAATGTGGGACTTCAGTGAATTTTTTGGATCTATGTTTGTGTGGGGATCAAGATCAGTTTATTAACACTTCCATTCATAGAAAATTTATGAATGATAGTCAATTTTTACATGGTACTACTTGTCATCCAGCACACACAGTCCAAGCATTATGTTATGGGGAACTGTTAAGAGTCTGTAGAATCTGTAATAATAGTACAGACTTACAGAAGGAAATAAAACAAACAATGGTGATGTTTATACAAATGGGTTATGATAAAATTTTAAATAGGGCAGTTGAAAAAATTAATCATACTAAAGAAAGAGGAGGCACATTAAATGTTAAGCAAACCAACAAAAATGAAAATAAAATATTCTTTGTAACTACATATAATATTTTAAGTGAAGAAGTTAATAAAATTATTAGAATTTTTTACAAAATGATGTATTGTTACAAAAAATTATTAGTAAAAAAATATGTATGTCATATAAGAGAGGACAGAATTTAAAAGACATATCAGTTAAGACTTATTTTATATTACCGGGTGTCAATTTAGTTAGGTCCCCTAGATTAAATGGCACAATAGCATGCAATAATTGTAGTATATGTAGACATATTGTGCCTGCTTTTACTGAGATAAATAAAAAGAAGTTTATGGTGAATGGTAGCTATGGGTGTAATACAGAAGGTATTAGTTACTGTTTGAGGTGCCCTTGTAATCTTTATTATATAGGACAAAGTAAAAGAAAGTTTAAGGTGCAAGTACTAGAGCACATTAGAGATATAAAAAGAATAGAATGGAAAGTTCTATAGATATGCACTTTTTGAGAAACATGATGGGAATCATACTCGATTACAAGCAACTATTTTGGAGAAAGTTTTTTTAAAAACTGGTGATGAAAGGTTGTTAAAAAATATGCTGCTTTTCAAAGAAGCAATTTATATTTTAAAATAAAACACTCTTGCTCCAGTAGGACTTAATCTGGAGCTAGATTGGAAGTGTTTAATTTAATTGTTTTATTGTTTAATTATTTGTTAATTGATGATGGGTTGGTATGTAAAGGGAAGATTTTTTGCTGTATTTTGTATCACTTCTTGAAGGCTATTTTGCCGAGGCGCTAAAGTGTATTAAATATTTGGATCAAAGCCTGGTATTGTTTTTTATTTTCTTACTTTTACTGAGTCTGGTCAGTGTTCATTGTGGTTGGTTATCTGCAGCAATATCCTAGACCTGGTCATTACCAACATGGGCAACCGGTGTTCCACAC
This sequence comes from Protopterus annectens, assembly GCF_019279795.1. Taxonomy (NCBI): domain Eukaryota; kingdom Metazoa; phylum Chordata; order Ceratodontiformes; family Protopteridae; genus Protopterus; species Protopterus annectens. The sequence continues at coordinate 633,765,957 of NC_056727.1, forward strand.
CAGAGGTCAATTCCTCGTTGGTCAGATCCGACCACAAGCTAATCACCCTAGACATCCACATCCCGCCCCCACACCAAATTAGGGAAACCACCGTAAAAAACTTCTCCAAAACCAACTTCACACTTCTAAAGACAGAAGTGGCAAACTTCATGACACCTATGCAGACAGACAATAGAGGTACGACTGCTGAATCCTACACAAATGCACTTTATAAGCACTTACATGAGTGCATGGATCATGCTATCCCTAATAGAACCAAGATGCTAGCCTCCAAAAAAAGGAAGCCAATCTGGTGGTCCTTTGCCATAAACAAACTCTACAACAGAAGAAAGAAACTTTTGCAAAAAAGAGTAAAATCCCATGACTGGAGGAACTCCCTGGTCAACCTCAGTAAGAAACTGAGATCCCTCATGAAATCCTCCAAAGCTAGTTATGAAAACAAAATTGCCACTTACTCTAAAGACAACCACAAAGCATTCTATAGCTATGTCAAGAATCTCAATAGCAACACTCAGATCTGCTCTGAGTTGCAGCACAATGGCACTAAATATACAAAACCAACTGATATTGCCAACATCCTGGCAGATAGGTTCAGTGCTAACTTTAACCCCGTCTCACCCATATCTCTATACCGGAAGAATGCAAAGACACAGCATCCATGGGACCTGACAATATCCCAGGCTGCGTTTTACATGAACTACAGAAAGAACTGGCACCCTACCTAAGTACCATGTTCAATCATAGCCTCACCTCAGGCTTTGTGCCCACTGAACCATGACGGTTATCCCACTCCACAAAGGGGGAGCCACGATGGACCCCGGGAACCGCCCCATTAGCCTGACCCATGGAACGTATCATCATGGAACTCATAAACAAAGACATTGGTAATCTCCAAACTCTGGACCCTACCCAGTTCAGGTTTGTAAAAGGCAGATCATGTCTCCTAAACCTGATTGACTTCTTTGAAGCAGTCACCAAAGCCATAGATGAGGGTAAGGTGGTTCACACAGCTTATCCAGATCTTGCCAAGGCTTTCAACACCATCCCCCACTCTGAAATTATAGATAAGCTCACTAAACTAGGTATAAATCCCTATGTCACAAGATGGGTTGCCAACTGGCTCACGGACAGAACCCACACTGTGAAAGTAGTAGACTCCAAATCCAACTTCAGACCAGTGACAAGTGGAGTACCACAGGGTTCAGTCCTGGGTCCTCTCCTGTTTGGTATCTACTTCTCTGAAGTACAGGCTAACACAGAAGGCCTTTGGCTAACAAAGTTAGCAGATGACTGCAAACTAGGAGCCATAATCGAAACTCCTAAAGATGTGGACATACTACAAAAGGGCCTCACTGAGACAGATGCCTGGTGTCAAAGCCATGGCCTGAAGCTCAATGCCAAAAAGTGTATTGTCATCCCCTTTGGTAAAAACTCTGTACCCATGAACTACCACATAAGTGGTAGTCTACTTAATGCTGAAAGTGTGATAAGAGACCTTGGGGCACAGGTGGACAGTAGTCTCTCCTTTGATAATCACATCACCACAGTGGTCAGGAAATCCTTCTATGTGGCTCACCTCATCACAAAAGGTTTCTCATCCAGAAAAAAAGAGGTCATTGCTCCCCTCTACTCATTACTCATTAGACCCATTATAGAGAACAACGCCCCTTTTGGTATGTACCTCACAAGACATCTACAACAACTGGAAAGTCCACAGAAATACCTCACAAAGAGGATTACTGGCCTCAAACAGATGCCCTATGCAGATCGTCTCAAAAAACTCCAGCTTTACTCTGTCACATTTCGCCTACTCAGAGGCGATCTCTGCCTAACATACAAAGCTATGTCAAACCCAGAGCTGTTGGACATGCTCCACTTAAAGAAATCCCAATCCCTCCAAGCTACACACTCTAGGGAACTAAACCTTGTCACCACAATAAACAGAACATACTGGAGGGATAGATTCCTGTCCCAGAGACTTCCCATACTCTGGAACAGACTACCTATCTATGTCAAACAGAGCTCCTCATTAGCACTCTTCAAGAAAAATCTTGATGATTGGATGGGAAATAGGAAATTCACCCCAGGGATCACTTCTGTGGCTCTGCTTGACAGGGGCAGAGGAAAATAATTTTCTTGGATGGTGAAAGTCAGGGTACCTTTTTGGCTAGACTTATATAGGCCCTAGGGCTAATGACCTAGTACCTATCTATGAACCTATGAACCTATGAAGCTATGAACATACCATTAAAGAATATACCAGATCTTTCACTCTAAATATCTTAGGTGATAGCAGTGCTATCAGAAATATAATTAGAAACAAAACGCAAATTATATTGGTTACAAAGACATATCTAGAAGTCTAGGTAATGATCCATTCATTACTAACAAGAAAAGTGTCATGTGAAAAAAGTTTGGAAACAAATGAATTCACTAGGGTAGGTCCTGGTACTAATAAACCTCAGGGTACATGTGCTCATGGTCACTGTTCTTCCTGTTTTATTAATGGAGGTCCCCTAATCTAATCCACACTCATGTAGAAGACATGGAAGATAAAAAGACTCCTTAGCTATTATTCTTTTGTTGATGTATATGTGGCCCGATGCTTGGAGTATGCTGGATTTTATGTGAGAAAGACCACTATAAAACTGTTCACCAGAATATATAAGTACAACTATGCCATAAAGAAAAAAAGATAAAACATACACTGTATAAATATATATTACAGTTTCCAAAATATCATAAATTTGTTTTCTCAGTGCTGGACTATGTGGCACCAGATATTCGTGGGAGAAACCATAACAATGGGCTAGAAATTGATGAGCTACAATCATAAGTGAGGTAGGGAGTAGATCGTGTTCTTCATATGAATAAACAGTTAAATAACAAATACTTGTTTAAAAGCTAGACTCTATGAATAAGGTTATTTACCACATTCATTCTCTTTATATCATTTTATACAAAAGGATTATGTGTTATATTGTCTATGCTTTTACTTTTTTCTTTCAAAAGAATTGTTAAAAACTGCCACCGACAGATTTTTAAGACAGAAACTATGTTTAAATCATTTTCGTGAGTTTGCTTTGTACGTTACAGAAAATGACATCCCAAAAACACAGTCATAAGCATTTATTAGTCCTACTTACTGATTACTATTGCTTCTCGATGTACCTTGATGTATGATTACAAATCTTTTAGTCAGCTACACCTTTATGAAATTCAATGTAATACTGCAGCATGATTGAGCTTGGTTTTACATATACTTATGTCAATGAAATTGTAAATGGTTTTCTTCATTTTTAGGTTTAGCCAAATTATGTTTATTTTTCAGTCTTTCGGTGTACGATGTGAACATGCTTTTCTCTGTTTTATTTTATGTCCACTTCTTTTGCATTTAAGCTTTAGTATGCATTTTGAAACTTAAGAAGTTAATGGCCTCTTTTGTTATGTCGTGTGACTTTCTAAGCTACTTGAACAAGCTGTGAGTAAGAAAAGGCTTTTTATTCTGAAAAGGTCTTGAAACTTTGGTATATAAAAGTGCTGAAGAATTTTCAAAACCAGGTATATTTTTCCATTAATAACATGTGTTTCTTGTGTGTTTGGGTTTAGCTGTTCACAGTACTGTTTTGGGATTTTTATTACTATTATTATTATTATTATTATTATTATTATTATTATTATTGTGTTGTTGTTCTGTAATTGTACTGAAAGTCATCCATGTCAGTAAATGTTAGTATTCTGTTTCCATTAGTCATGCAATATGTAGCTCATAGCAAATGATTAAATGCAGATTTTACTACAAACATACTTTTTTAACACAGATGTTAGTTACGTTTTCCACAACAGTACAAATTACCAGAGGCTACTGCATAGCACATGACAGTTATCTTTAAATGTAGCTTACCTTCCACAATGGTCTTCCATAGTTGCTTTGTTTTTATGGAACCTATTGACCATTCCAATGATGATATCTCCATCCTTTCTGTACCAGCTGATCCTTTGCCTGGGTGGCTGCAGTACTTGAGCATAACTCAACTGGGAAATGAGAGAGGAGACTACCAACAGAAGCTGAGGGGGGACAGCAGTACAGTCAAAATACTCTAATCTCATTTTTGCTGATTTTGTTTGCTGAATTACAATACTTTGAAGCAATCAGAACAGTGAAATCTTCACCACCTTCAGGATTGTTTCATTTATTACAACATATATGGTCATTAACAAAACTTTAGAAATCGGTTACACAAGGCAAGAACCTAGATACATGGTGCTGTCTTCCTTTTATTTTTTAGGAGCAGCTGGTCTCTAAATTAATCTGAGTACTTTTATACTTTTTGTTAGCAATGTATGTTTGGAAGAAGGCTTCCTTAAAAATAATCATGTATCATATCTTTAGCAATCCTGCAGGTACTATATTTAAAAATAAATGATAATTATTATGTTAGAATCTTTGCACCATATAATAACATCCTGGTTTTATAATAACATTATCTAGTCCCCTTTGGACTGAAGGATGTTTTCAATCTTCCAATGTCATCTGCTGCCTCTTTAATTAAAATCCCTCAAGCAATATGGACACTTTTTATGGGAAATGTCTCATTTAATTAAAGTAAATATCACTATGGACCAGAATGTACCAATAGTTTTTAAAGTTAAATATGATTTATTTCAGTCTTAGAATCAATGCTGCAAATATAAATTCAGTGAAAAATCAAAAATGAATTAAATCAAAATGGCCATTTTCACAATAAGACGTGTTGTTACCAATTTTGATTACTTCACTGTATACCAGGGAGATATTGTCAGTCAACAGTCTCAGGGTGTGACATAAAAGGGTTGACTGAGAAAGTCAGTGGGGTTAAGTGTTTGGCAGCTTCACTTGGCTAATAAGCAAAGGAAACTGATTCAGAAAATATAGTAAAATAGAGTTTTGCTCAGTGCACATTAATAAAGTTCTGTAAAAAATAATCAGGATTAAACAAGTCACCCTAAAAGATATCCATTTAAGCAGACTACACCTAATTTTTAGCATACATGCCAGTACCAGCTCATAACAAAGTAATGGAGATGCTAGCTAATGAATGTGTCTCAGTCTTCCTGCATAATCTGCCATCTGTAAAGGAGTACAACAGTTTGCAGAGGATAGTCCCTAGCTAGGCCTTCCAGACACAACAAAACATACTTCAGTTCCCAATTTACTCCTGAATCAATACAGACTTGAACATGATACATTACAGGAAGTCCAGAACTTAAGCAAAGAAGACTCCCATGTTGGTAATTGCTGAATTTTAAAACACAAACGAAGATGTTTACTACACTGTGATGAGGATGACAACCAAGTGAAATGTTTGACTATTACTGACCCAGTAATCTAAGATTTTGAACATCTTACATATTATGGTGGCCCATATTAATGAATACATCACCTTCTCTGTAACACACAAGTAGAATTGCTCCACCATGGAGGCTTTTTCGAGGGTCACTACTATGTCAGCAATGCTTGGAACTACAGACGGCATGCATATTTCATACAGGGGCCTGGCTGTTTTGATGGGACTCAGTACATCGACAGCAAGAGGCAATACAGTATTTAGCTGCCAGTTTGTAATCAGTATAGAAGCTATGCTCAAAAACAACTTTGTATACCATTCCAACAGTGTGTAATATATATTTAGGTGATTAGAGGTGCCTGCCTTGCTTTCACTAATGACCATATGTGTAGCAGATATTTGCCAGGCAACTATCACCACTTTATGTGTTATGGGAAATTCCCAGTGCCTACATTGGTAAAATAACACACCCGTGAGCATAACATGATATGAGTCAGCATTAATTTTTCCACTGGAGATGCTGAATGTCCTTTGTAAATATGGTTTAGGACACCTGTCATGCAATTAACATCACAGGAGGAAATGAACAATGCAGCTCATGTCCAGACCTACAATACTGTGTAGCAGTTACATGTTCAACTGGAACAGCATTTTTGAGATCTGAGCCAAATCCATAGTAAAAAGGGATAAAGCCCTGACCTTTGAAAAGCAACTTGGGCACCTATAGGAGCTAACGGGCAGGATGGGAGTGAGCTACTACTGCAAAGGTAAAATTGGTGGTAAAACAGTCTGTACTGATGTAAAACATAACTAGCTGCTTAATTGTAATGCACAGTGGTTGTTTCCATTAGTAATCTAAATACAAATCTTCTAAATGTGTAGCAGACCAATGAGAGCCTGTTCAGGTCTGGCTGGAGTAGCATGGTGTGAACAGGATTTCTAACAGTCAAAATGTGGATCAATAAAACCCAGGCAAAGCCTGCCTTTTAAAAGGAGGTGTGGGATTTTTTTGGTAATTTGACAGAAGAATCATAGTTTAGTATAACTCATAATTCCTGGTGTTTATCCCCCCAGTGGTACACTTACCACAAGCCAATCTAATGAGACCCTATTTGTCTCCTCAACCTAGTGGCCCAGAATTTTCCTAAACCAAGGGCCATCCTGAGTAAGGGAAACCACTTCGGACTGGAGCACAGCTGTCACTGAACTGTGGAATTATAGAGCCTACCTGGTGTGGCATTAATCACAACATTTCCCTAGGATTTATGATATTACTAAACATCAACTCCCTGCAACAGCCTTGACAAAAGCTATTGCTCAGAATACTGGGCTCACTGGCATTAGAATGGTCCAACACACATACCCAATCTTCAGCTATGGCATGTGCTACTTGGAGAGCTTGTTTATTTCTGCCCCTTTTCTGCCTACTAGTTGGCACCCTTCTTCAAGTGGCCGTCGGTATTCAAGATTACTAGGCTGACTCATTTTCCCAGACTGGACAAGCAGTCATTGACAAAAGAGTACATGCACCCCCCCCCCCCACCCAGCTGATTTCTCTAGCTCTTGAGTTATCAATCAATCCCAGGTCATCTCAGTTAGTCGGGGCTTTATATGTACACCCCACAGAGCTGGATTTAGCATGGAATTGTCAAACAGAACTGCAGATACTTAAAGGTGTATACCTGCTCTGTATAGACTTCAGGTCTGAAACTGCTCTGCAGATGTACATGATTATATCAGATGTACTTCATGCTACCAAGTAGAACTGACTTGGTCTTGAAGATATTAGGAAGTCATAGGAAATCCCTAGTTCAAATTGATTAAAAGTCTTCTGCAGTTTGCTGGCTGATTGAGGCATTCAAGCATGTAAACATAAAAGTGAAACATTTTCTGCATATTTCACTGTGGTAAGATTGTTGCTATACTGACATATATCATTAACAAATAGCATACAAAACATTGGCCCAAGGCAGAGCCAGGGATCCTTTGGTAACATCGCACATTACTTTCCTTGGTTCTGACAGGGTATTACCCAGTTTTACTTACTGAACCAGAATTATAGCTAGGTTATGCAGTGTCCTGTTCTCTACTTGCTCTGTGCAGTTACATGGTCTGGCATCCCCTTTCAATTCTACGTTGAGGGGTAAAAAAAGCAACTTGCTACAGTCAAAATACCACACACAAAGTGCTTCAGCAGTTCAGATGTGTGCCAAAAATAATACCCTTTTCTAGGGAAATGTAATATTTTCTGTCATTTTTGCATGCTACAGCAAAATATACATATTTTACATGCTCTGAGAGGCGCACCCTTATTTGAGATTTTCTTGCCTATGTTCAATAACATCTATAGGGTTTCGCAAAACAAAGCAAAAGTAAGATTATTAATGGGACTTGTCCAGAAAATTTCATTAAAATATCTTGAAGAAGTAGATGGATATTGTCATTTGAAGTTAGAGCAGATTTAGGGTAGAATGGACATTTTAAATTGTCAGAGTGCAACTCTTACAAAACGGCCATCTGAAAACAAAAATGTAGCTTTCAGTTCTCTTCAGACTAAATTAAGCAACAGATGCCAAAACGTAAATATATAATGTTGATGTGATTTCAAATTTAAAAAGGGTGTCTCTATATAAAAGCAGACTTTTCATTATTTTTATGTGTGGGGAACAAAAAGGACAATTAAAAATTGATTTCCTTTTTTAATTAAATTTCGGATACAGCTGCTCCTTTCTCTTCTTTGAGAGTAGGAGCATAGTTCAATGATATTTTGTGATAGGTAGGCCAGTAACATTCTCTGAAAGTTTCACAAATAAATACAGAATCATTTTGGAAATGTAGGCTTTTAAATTAAAGAGCAAAAATAGCCCAATAGGCAGTATTCTGGGGAAAGACTTTCTGAAAATGCTCATTAAATAAGGTGTTAAATGTACAATTAGTAGCTGTTGTTGCATCTGTTTGTACACATTTTCCGTCTTGAGTTTTCTATGATTCAGCTAGAGATATTCAGGCATCAAGGAGTATACCTTTATTTTTATATCCCCAAGCTTCCTAGGATCTTTTGCTGGAGTAGCTGGCGGCATATCTCTCAACTTTTTTGCTGAAGAATTCTGGATAAAGCTAAAAATAATAAAAATAATGTGTTGGGGGTCGCAAAGGCCTAGAATCGGGGACAATTTTTAAATATTATTCTAATTCGCTTAAATGTACAGTTAATAGAACAGCAGGTTTTGAATCAACATGCATTTTCTGAACAATAAGGCATATAAAACTGTAGTGTCTGTGAGTACTGGCTAATTGTGATTTACCAGAAAATCAAATATTTTATGAGGAGCAAGGTAAAAATATGAGGCAAAATTGGGGATGTTCTGCAAAATTCTGGACAGTTGAGAGATATGGCCGGTTGAAGATCAGGAGATATAAGTGTGTAACTAAAAATCTTCTCTGTGAAAATATATGCTGGAGAATGAGGTACTATTTCTAAAAACAAACGTAATCTGAATATAAAATATCAGTTTTACTTTGGAGGCTGTAAGTTAAATTGCATGAAAAAGAATAATCCAGGTCCCTAGTTTTCAGGAACATGTACTGGCAGTATACTTCTGTCGGAGTCGCCTTGTGAATTTTGACTGTAAAGGTTAGAGGTTTTCTTGTGAATTTTGACTGAAAAACGTTTCTGTTAGATAATTTGCTGTCTTGTAACATGATATACTAAGGATACCAAATACATACAGCTGATTTATGAAAGATAAGTAAATGAAAGTGTCAGACGCCCTTTTCAGGTAAACAAATACTGCATCAGTTAGTCTACCTTTGTCTGTTGGTGATGGTAAGTGAGGAATTTATTATGGGTCTCAATGTCCTGGTAATGAAGGGGCAACAGAGTTTTAGAAAATAAAGATAAAGGTCATCTGCATCCATTGACAATCCAGAAGGATGAATGGTAAGGAAGTACCAGTGTTTACAGTGGGTCTTAATGCAGAAAAAGCATACGACAGAATAAGGTGAGATTTTACGAGTAGGGCAATGAAAGCGTTTGCAGTCCCTGATACAATAATAAGGTTGTTTAGGATATATGAATGATGACAGGCAAGAATTAAAGTGGAAAGGTTCCTATCTGATAACTTGTGTTTGAACAGAAAAACAACAGACAGAGGTATCCTCTTTCCCTTTTATTTTCTCTGTATTTAGAGCCATTGGCAAAGAAAATAAGGGACTTAGAAATTCAGAGATATAACTGGTATAGTAATCAATAAAAGTTGGCTTTATTTACAAATGATATTACTTTGTAGTTTATTAAATCCAGAAAAGGACCCTTGGTGTTCTGGAACATTCTGAAACTGTTTCAAGTGTTTTCTAAATGTAAAATTAATAAAGATAAAACAAAGGCTACAGTCTTACATGTAGCCACACAAAAATTGATTCAGCAATATCCGTATTTAGAGGGACATGATAAGATGAAGTATTTTGAAGTATGAATTAAAAAGGTTTTTGTTATAGCAGCTAATGAAATGAGGGAGACTAAACAAAATGTAATACAAAAACTAAGAAGCTGGAAGCTCTTGTTTATGGATATGGATGGTAAGATACAAGCAGTAAAATGTTTTTAGTTGCTTTAGTTTTATATACAGATCAGGCATATTTTTATCAAAAAGAACAAACGGTGTGAACAATAATTAATAAATAGTTGAAGGAAGTTATCTGAGAGGGGAAGAGGGCAAGAGTTAAGTGAGAACGATTGATCTTTCCAATAGATTAAGATTGTTTAGGATTACCTGATTTGAAGGGATATTCTAAAGCTACTCAGTTAAGGATCATTATACATAGCACAAGTAGAAGGTTATGATTCAAAGTGAAAAGGGATGGGATAATTCAATAAGTAAGGAGAGAGTAGGGTTTTGGATGCAGATCCTTAAGGCAAATAACCATACAGAATATTAAATTCATAAAGTTGTAGAAAGCATTGTAAAAACTTAGCCAACCTGGGAATGTAGAAAGGATATTTTGCCAATTGGGATGACTGCAAGTAGGTGTACAGAAAATAGGCAAGAGGGGGGGCTGGAATTTACTGGAGAAAACTGGAAAATGAACCAGAGTATTGTGAGCAAATAACTAGAGATGGAAAGGTAACAGAATTGGATGAGACTGAAAAGAAGTTTGGACTGAAGATTAGAGACTGCCTTCCCCTCCAAGGGATTGATATCAGAATACAGGCAAACAGAAAGAGATAGGTCCATCCTAAATTAAAGATCCTCTCCATTAGAGGTTTTACTTGAATGTAAAACAGAAACTATTATTAGAAAAATGATAATTAGTAGGGCTTATAAAATATTGCATAATAGTTGCAAGAACTGATTAGAGGACATTAGAAAAGATAGGGAAGAGAGATTGGAAAAGCAGTTTACGAGGGGAAAAATGGAGACCATGTCCAAGTATGCAATGAAGTGCAGAAGGTTTAATATTTTTGCCTGTTAGTGCTTCCATAGGTATTTTTATACCCAAAGCAGACTTCAAAGAAGTTTGCTTCAGGCAGATAGCAAATGTTGCAGGTGTGATGAAAAGAAAAGGGTAACTGAGAACCTGTTTTGGGGAGTGTAATGTATTGACAGATTTTAGAAATTCCCTACAGAGTAATCTATCAAAAATATTGGGGGAGCAAATGGCTGTAACTAAGGAAAAGATTCTTTTGAACTAGGACAAAGGGTTTAAATTGTCTAGGCATACTAAGGCCTTATTAAGTTTAATGCTGTTTGCTGTCACAAAAAATTACCATAAAATAAAACTCCAAGTCTAAACCAACTGTATTTGAAGTACTGAATATTGTAAAATAACTGTCACAAAATGAGATACTGCCAGCCCAGCTATCTAGAATTTTGAAAATAATTATATGTCATTTGTGAATATCAAAATTATTCATATTCTTGTGTTATAAATGTATTAGAACTGTATGTCATATAAGATAGTTTGTACAGGCATGTGCTAAAGAGATATTTTGTAAAGTACTGAGTAAAAATGTAACCACAGCATGCCCTACTGGAAAAAGAGAAGAAATGTACATACACTACTTTAACTATTTAAATGTATACATTTTAACAATGGAAACTGGAATACAAGAGTTCAATTGCATAAAATAGCTGAAATTAAATTACTTTATGTCAGCAAGAGACAGGATGGCTATACTAGTGAGCTCTCTGGTGTTGTCTTGAAACAGAAATAATTACTAGTCTTGAGATGTGGAAGTATTTTATTGTTTTTTTTTTTTTTGTTTGTTTTTTTACTTCCATGATCTGCCTTAGATCTAAGAAAAGCCCTGTCTCTCTATTTTCACAGGTAGATCATAAATGCTACCAGCTACATCGATGGTTGTTTTTCACCTGGGAGAGAGTCAGATGACAAGAAATGATGTCATTCTGCAAGCTATCCCAGCAGTAATATTTGAGATATTAATTTAAGAATTCTCTGAGACAGACTGAGTATTCTGCATTTTTCTTTGACCTGACAACATCAGCTGGAAGGCCCAATCATCACATCTCCCTTCCTTGCTCTGTAAGTTAACTAAGATATAGTAATTCTCTAGCTATAGCCAGGAATACAGCAATGCTTAATTTAGATGTTTTTCTTCATTTATTTGAGACTGCCATGCAATGTTGTTTTAAATCTTTCCTGTGATTTTGAACTCTGATTTTACTGTGTATATATACTGAGTAATGTCATGTACTTTTATTGTTTATTATTAAATATATTTAAACCTTTCATTTTGGCTGATATTTGTGAGGCATATTTAAGTTCTGAGAGTACTTGCATATTTATTTGGTGACACTGTGGGCCACTCCTAATAACCTTGTTATTGGTCAAACTGCCATTTGTTTTAACAGTAATATTACACAGTAAGATTGGACACTCTTTGTTAAGGGCCTTAAAATAGTTGATAAGGAGCTGGCTGGTGGCAGTGAAAACTACCTTATAGTCTGGGAAGAATGGGGCATAGCTAGTAAACCTGTGCCACCTTTCCCAGGTGTGTGGGTCTGTGTATAAATCGAACCTCAAAGTGTGTGTGTGTCAGCTACCTGGGTAGGGACATGAAGCACTAGTTGGACAGAGAGGGTGCTGGAGGTCCTGGCTTGGCCACTCAGCTGAGATCTCAAATCTATAGCTGTGCCAGTGGGGAGTCTTATTGGGGATCTGGAGAAAGTGGGAGAAACCAGTCCCAGACCAACTGTGGTCTCTATGTGCTGTTAAGGGAAATTGCACTTGATGCAGACAGCTGCATCTGGAAATACTGTGTGTGTACCTGTCATCCTCCCAGTATAAATCCCTCACTGGTGCTAGTGGTGAGGATTGAGGATCCTTGATTACTGGGCCAGTGATGGGGCATCACATATATTGGTGACAGTAATGGGATCACCACATCACATATTGGGATTCATTGGTGTGGATATTGAACTCCTGTAGTCTGTAAACAGTGGTCACTAAGGAAGTTGTTTGTACTTTCAATCAGCCACACAGTGAACATTCAGAGTTTCATATCACAATAGTTTTCATTTTTTTTTAGCTTAGTCAGGGAGAGCAGGCAAGGATGCCAGCAGAGGAGTATGGCAAGCTGACAAGGAGCCAGTTGACTGAGATGTGCCAAGCCAAAGGACTGGTGTATGCCAACCTGGCTAAAGCAGAGATGATTGCAGCCTTAGTCACAGCTGCATCACAGACCAGCAATCAGGAGGGCAGCCATACTGGCTTTGGGGACATACAACTCTCAGAAAATGGGCAGTTCAACCTTTCCACAAAGGACTTAAAAATCCATCTGGAGTTAAAGAGACTTGAACTGAAGGCCAAATATTTGGAAACAGAATCAGCAGAGAGACTGAGACACCTGGAGGCTGAAGAAAATGAGAAACTGAGATGTCTGGAGGTCGAAGAAAATCAGAAACTGAGATGTCTAGAAGTTGAGGACTATGAGAGGCAGAGGCAACATGAAAAGGAGATGCTGACTCTTTGCAAGGGTCATGAAGGAAATGGAGCAGGGAATAACCGAACCCCAGAAGCAACAAAGGTCAGTAAATTTCTTCCACAATTTACAGAGGGTGATAATTTTGACAGTTTTATTCAGATGTTTGAATGGGTATTTAAACAGTATAATGTTGACCAAGAGCTCTGTGTACAGTTCCTGACCACCTTACTCCATGGTAAAGCTGTATCTGCTATTTGTAAATTCTCTGATAGTGATTGCTTAAATTATAATACGTTAAAAATTGTTTGCTAGAGTGTTTTAAGTTAACACCTGAATCTTACAGAAAAAAGTTTTGTGAGCATAGACGCAAATCAGATGAAAGTGTATATGAATATATTGCTGAGTTAAGCACCTATTTTCATAGATGGGTGAGTGGGTATCAGGTCACCACTTTTGAAGGGCTGGAAGACCTTTTGGTGAGGGGAACAAGCCCTTAGCACTTTGCCTGAGGACATGAGAATCTGGTTAGCAGATAGAGAATGTTACACAGCAGATGAGTTGGGGAAAAAGGGAGACCTATACCTAGCAAGCAGCTGTCACTGCACAGGAAATAGATACCCACTGCTGCTCATGGGTCTAAGAGAACCCATGGTGGGCAGTCTAGACCGCCCAAACAGACTCCACCAGTAGCAGAGGAAGCCACTAGTCCGGGTACACATCCAGGACCAAGGCTTAAATGTTTTAAATGCAATCTGTGGGGCCATGCAGCATATAGATGTCTACAGAGGCAAGGTGGGGAACAAAAGGTGGGAGAGTCAGTAAGTGGGAATGACAGAATGCCAGCAGTAAGCTGTCTGGAGACAACAAGGGTACCAAACTACCACAAGAGGTTATATCCTATCTTAGTAGATGGAAAAGAGGCCACTGCTAAGAGACACACAGCCTCTGACCTAACAGTTGTGAGGCCTGCAATGGTTAAACAGGAGCACTAATTGCTTGGACAGGTTACTCCAGTCAGAGCTTTAAGAGGGACCCCATTGCAGATACCTTTGGCTAGGGTTCACTTTGACTGGGAGGGTAGAAAAAGAAGCCAGCAAGTAGTTGTGTTTGAGGATCTCCCTGCAGATGACCTGAAAGGGAATGATTTTGATAATATAGTACATTGTGTACATGCAGTTACATGAAATCAGGCCTGGAGACAAGCATGTGGGTCTGGTAGCCTGGGAGGAGACCCAGACAGACTGCAGACTTGAAGGTAGGACTGGTGTGGTGATTACTTCAGAGAGGGGAGCTACTCTGTAGTGGTGAGACTGATGCTGAGCCACAGCTGCTTGTGGATACTGATGTTCCCTTGGACAGAGTGACTGCAAGGGCAGAGGTGAGTAGTAGTACCCAGGTGGACAGTGAGGCACCGCTGTCAGAGAATACCAGACTTTCTGTGGAAGGAGAGCTGGGAAGGGTTACAATGAGAGAGTTGAGACAGACTCAGCTCTCAGACCCTACATTACAAGGCCTGAGAGAGGTAGCCAGTGATGCATCTGATACTCAAGGAAAAAAGGAATCTGTATACTGGGACAAAGGGTTACTGTATAGAGAGTGGACCACTGAGGGAGGGCTAGAGGGTGAGAGAATACAGCATCTGGTAGTGCCCAGAGCCTACCATCTGGCACTTCTAGCCATACCCCATGATATTCCCTTTGCAAGTCATATGGGTATAACGTGCACAAAGAGATGTATTATGCAGAACTTTTATTGGCCTGGGATTTCCAGAGATGTAACAGGGTACTGCAGGATCTGTGAGCAGTGCCAAAAGGTAGGCAAGGCAGGAGACAAGGTCAAGACTCCTTTGATGCCTTTGCCTATGATTGAGGAGCCATTTCAAAGGGTAGCTATGGATATTGTGGGGCCTCTGAGTACCCCAAGTTCCACAGGGAAGACGTATATCCTAGTGCTAGTAGATTATGCTACCAGATACCCTGAAGCAGTGGCTCTGTCCTCCATTGAGGCAGAAAAGGTGGCAAATGCTTTGTTAGAGATTTTTAGCAGGGTCAGTTTCCCAAAAAAATACTGACTGACAGAGGTACCAGTTTCATGTCAGACTTGCTGGCGTGTCTGTGGAAGCACTGTGGGGTGAAGCACCTAAAGACCACCCCTATCATTCCCAGACTAAAGGTCTTGTTGAGAGGTTAAGCTCTACACTCAAGACCATGCTATGGGCATTTGCAGACCAGTTTAAGAGGGAGTGGGACAAATATTTGCCCCATCTGCTTTTTGCTTACAGAGACGTACTCCAGGAATACACAAGTTTTTCACCCTTTGAGTTGCTGTATGGGCATAGGGTGAGGGGACCTCTAGATTTGATTTGTGATGAGTGGGAGGGTGAGTGTGAATCCCACAAGGAATCTGTTGTGGTATATGTCCTAAATCTCAGAAGAAGGCTCAGGGAACTCATGGGCTTGGCCCAGTAGAACCTGGCAGAAGCCCAACAGCAGGAAAAAGGTCTGGTATGACAGGAATGCTCAAGCTAGAGAGTATGCTGTGGGGCAGCAGGTTATGGTTCTCATTCCTGTCACACACAACAAGTTGCAGGCAGCTTGGGAGGGACCCTTCATAGTGGTAAGCAAGGTTAGTGATATTAACTACATTGTAGAACTGCTAGGCCAGAGGCAGGGGCATAAATTGTACCATTTTAACATGCTGAAACCTTACCATGACAGAGTGGTCCTTTGCTGAGTATTTGCAGTGGATGGCAGAAGGAGTCTGAGGGGGAACAGATGACTAATCTCCTCAGTGAGGCTCAGACTGACACCTCAGTGGAAGGGGTAGCAATGTCCCAGCAGCTATCCGCAACTCAGGTTCGAGAAATCCAAGCAGTGTTACAGGATTTTGGGGACATGATCACTGGAAAACCAGGGTGCACCCACCTGTTACAGCATCATGTGGATACAGGACCCCAAAGTCCTATTAAGCAAGCCCTTTATAGGGTGCCAGAGAGGGTTAAACAGACTCTAAGGTGAAGATACAAGAAATATTGGAACTAGGGATAATCCAGGAGTCCAGCAGTCCCTGGGTCTCCCCAGTGATGCTGGTACCAAAGAAGGATGGCAGCACCAGGTTCTGTGTGGACTATAGGAAATTAAATAGTCACACAGAATCAGATGATTACCCCATGCTTAGGGCATATGAAGCCCTAGAGCAACTGGGTGGGGTATCTCACCACTATTGATCTTACCAAGGGCTACTGGCAGCTGGCCTTGACTCCCAGCACTAGGGAGAGGTCAGCCTTTGTGACTCCTTTCGGCTTGTATGAGTTCAGAAGATGCCCTTTGGATGAAAAATGCCCCAGCAACTTTCCAGAGGCTGGTAGATTGTATCCTAACAGGAGCTGGAGATTTCTCCCTTGCTTACCTGGATGATACTGATATCTACAGCCATTCCTGGCAACAGCACCTTCAGCATGTCAGGGAGGTGCTGGGTAGACTACAGAGGTTAGGGTTGACCATTAAGCCCAGTAAATATCAGGTGGTTATGGCAGAGGTCTCCTATTTGAGACATAAAGTGGGGAGTGGTAAGATCATTCCAGAACCTGCCAAAGTGGAAGCCATTCAGGCATGGCCTGCCCCTGTTACCAAAAAGCAGGTGAGGGCATTCTTAGGGACAGCAGGGTACTACATAATGTTTGTCCCAAATGATAGTACCATAGCTGCTCCCCTCATACACCTGACAAGGAAAAACAAGCCAGATAAGGTAATGTGGACCCCAGCATGTCAGCAGGCATTCCAGAAGCTTAAATGAGCTTTGGGCGGACTCCCTGTGTTAGAAAGTCTAGATTACAGCAAGGAATTTGTTGTGCAGGTGGAGGCTTCAAACCATGGGGTGAGGGCTTTACTCAGCCAGGTTTCCTCAAAGGGAGAAGAGCACCCAGTAGTATTTCTCAAATGTAGATTCCAACCCAGGAAGGAATGCTATGCAGCTGTAGAAAAGGAATGTCTAGCCAGAGTGTGGGCACTGCAGAAACTTCAGCCTTATCTGTATGGAAGTAAATTCACTGTTGTTACAGACCACAATCCCTTAACATGGCTACATCGAGCCAGCCAAGTTACTAAGGTAGGGCATGGGATTGCAGGCAAATGGTATGACAGTGCAGCACTGCAGAGGGGTTAGCAATGCCAATGCAGATGGCCTCTCAAGACAGGGAATGGGGTAGTGTATTCCGAGATAGACCCATCCCTCTCAAGCAATGTTTCTCAAGGGTCACTTGAAAAACTAGCTTGAGTCTTCGAGGGGGGACAAATGTTATGAAAGGAGATACCATCTGGGCAGAAGGGGGCATAGCGAGTAAACCTCTGCCAGCCTCTTCCAGGTATGTGTGTTTGTGTATAAATCAAACCTCAAAGTGTGTGTTTGTCAGCTACTTGGGCAGGTACATGAAGCACTGGTTGGACAGAGAGGGTGCTGGAGGTCTTGGCCTGGCCGCTCAGGTAAGATCTCAACTCTATAGCTGTGCCAGTGGGGATTCTAATTGGAGATCTGGAGAAAGAGGGAGAAACCAGCCCCTGACTGACTGTGGTCTTAAGTGAAACCGCACTTGATGCAGTGAGCTTCTGCATCTAGAAATACTGTGTGTGTACCTGTCATCCTCCCTCTGTATATCCCCCACTGGTGTTAGTGGTGAGGATTGAGACTCCTTGATTACTGGGTCAGTGGTGGGGTGTCACAAACTGAAAGAGGGACCTTTAGAAAAGAGAAGGATCAAATGAATTAAAATAAATGGAGTTTGCAGGAACAGTACATGCAAAATAATATTCAGGAGAAGGACAGAAATATAAAGGAAGGCAGGACTTGAACAATCCATATAATGTTGGACTGAATGACAGTTATAAATATAGAAAGCATACATCATGTATAATGTATATAAATGGAAACAATGTTAATATGCTTTTTCTCTTATATTAATATATGTGTGTCTATGTTTATGTGACAGTTTAATAAAGGTGTTAAGTTTATCTGCATGCATAGATCAGGAAAAGCCAAGTATAAGTTTCTGAAATACTTACTGGGCAATCCAATAAGACAGAATGTTTGTCAGGAATCACCAGCTAAGTGCATTCTATAGTAAGTGAGGGTCATATCATATTATTCTAAGAAAGTTACTGATTACTTGGTTACAGATGCAGTCCTATAAATAAAGGCACACAGTAATGAGGTGAAAAGTAGATATGTATCTTCTACACATATTCTACATTTTCTCTTTTTTTCTTTCATTCTTTTTTTTTTTTGCCTTCACATGCCCTAGTAATCAGCAAATGAGTCCAGCTGCAAGAAAAGGAACTTGTTGCTGCAAGTGGCACCATCTCATTCAAACAGATGGCTATAAAGCTTGTCATTCAGTGTTTTTGTATATCACATGATGAGCATTAATCAGATTTATTTTTTTCCTGTTAATGCGATCCAACAAGTTATGGAGACAGTTAAGCACACCAGAGCTGTAAGTTAGAATAAGAAGAGCAATCTAATAAGCTTGAACTTTTTCATAGCTGTCAAAACAGTTTTAAGTGATAATTTACTAAAGCAATTTTAAATATTAAAATAATAATAATAAAATATTCATTACTAAGGTTTGCTCTCTTTTGTTCTTGTTGTGTTGCTGACCCTTTGCATATTCTGAGAGGGTACCTGTCAAATCTTCGAACGCTCAAAATTTCGAATGTTATATGGTCGAGACCAAACGTTCGAAATTTTGAATGCTCGAAGATAGACTTTCAACAGCGCCGTACGGTGAAGATAGGGAGAATATCCCTTTTCTGCACTGAAGTGCTATCTCTGAGTTGGTACATTTAAGTAGGAGGGGGTGTGGGGGGGTGCAGGTGGGCTTGTCTACACTGTTAAAGTGTTTTTTTTCTGTTTTTAATTTTTTTTTATTTGATATTTGAACATCCAAATGTCGAGCATTTGGTCTCGACCAATCTTATGTTCGACATTTTGGATGTTCGAACATTTAACATAGACCCTTCTGAGATATTTATGTGCTATAGCTTCTTCAAGTTCATTTTAATCACATTCCTCGCCGAGGTTTATATTATCTGGATACTTCAGTTTTCCTCCTGTAAATGTTACTTTTGCACATTTATCAATGCTAAATTTCATTCTTATATCAAATGGAAAAAAAAAATTTAACCATTTGAAACTGCACTTTCAGTTGTCAAAACTATACGGTTTGAAATCCTTCACATAATGCAGGTGAGAAGTCAAATGGCAATGCTGTTTTCTGGAAGTCAAGCTGTAGCCAGTAAATCTATTAATGATCTGTTTATGAATACTGGGGTAGTCATCCGAGTGGAAGCCAAATTTAGATGATGAGATAGGAAATTATCTGCTCTTTTATAATCATGGCTTTTGACAGTGTTAAGAAGCTTATTTATTTTGTATCAAAATATCTTTTTCAAGTTTAACATAGAAGGATGACTACAAGGTAAACTGGATAGCAAGGGACAAAACCATAACTAGGTTATGTGGCACCCTGTGCAGTCCCTCAGTCTGGTGCCTCCTTCAGCCTTAAACTGAAGAGCAAAAATGCACTTCTGCTCTGCAGCTGTGGCAAACCTTTTTATAAATACTGCAAGTGGCTTACTACAAGTATAACAAGCAGCTTGCTACAGTTAAAGTGCCATGCACAAAGCACTTCTGCTGTGACAACAGCATGTAAATCAGAATATGTCACTGCCCACGTGCATTCCAGAAACCCCCATCACAACTCCTACATTTCAATCAGTGATGGGTGTTGTGATACCCCTGCAGTAACCCAGTAATCAAGGAGCCTTAATCCTCACCACTAGCACCAATGAGGGATGTACACATTGGGAGGATGACAAGTACACACACAGTAAAGTACAATTTCCCTTAAGAGCACACAGAGATCACAGTCAGTCTGGGGCTGGGTTCTCCCTTTCTCCGGATCCCCAATAAGACTCCCCACTGGCACAGCTATAGGGTTAAGATCTCAGCTGAGGGGTCAAGCCAAGACCTCCAGCATCCTCTCTGTCCAACCAGTGCTTCGTCAGCCTGCCCAAGTAGCTGACACACACACACTTTGAGATTTGATTTATATACAAACACACAGACACTCCTGGGGAACACTGACACAGGTTTACTAGCTATGCCCCCTTCTGCCCAGAATATAAGGTAGTTATCATTGCCACCAACTCCTACTTATCAGCTACTTAAGGCCCTTACAAAGGGTGATCAATCCTACTGTGTAATGTTACTATTATCCAAATGGGAAGTGTGACAAAGACTTTCAAGGCTATTTAGGAGTGGCCTGTACAGTGTTACCAAATACATATGCAAGTATCCTAAGAGCTTAAATATCTCTAAACAAACCAGCCACAAAGATAGGTTTAAATATATTTAATAATAAATAATAAAAGAACAAGATAATACTCAATCAACACAGTAACTGCAGAGTTCAGAATCACAGGAAAGATTTTAAAACAACATTGCAGGACAGTCTCAAATAAATACAAAAACATCTAAAATAATCTTTACTATATTCTTATCTATATCTAAAAGATATTACTGTATGCTAGACTTACTTACAGAGCAGCACACAGGCAGAAGTACTGATGATGGATGTTTCCAGGTCAAAGACGATACAAAATGACCAGTCTTTCTCTGAGAGAGTTCTTAAATTAATAATCAACATTACTGCTGGGTTAGCTCAAATGATATCACACTTTGTCACCTGACGTCAGTTCCCAGGTTAAACAGATACTTATAATTTAACACCCCTGTGTCAAAAATACATATCTCTCAGAAGTGTGCAGCTGCTAGGAAGCCATAGAGCAATAAAAAACACTTTTACATTTGAAACCTAGTAATTATTTCTGTTTCAAGACAATAAGAAAACCTCTAGCTCTAGACATTTTGTCCTTTTCACTGAAACTGGGAGATAACGCAATCGTAAAACAATCTCAACTTATTTTCTTGAAGTTTTGTAGGTTAACTCTGTGTGTTCCAGCTTCTACTATTAAAACATACATTTGCACAAGTATATAGTTTATATACAGTTCTGTTCTTTTCCAGTAGGGTACAATGTGGTTACATTCTTGAAGCTCACTACATAACATACATTTCTCTTGCATTTGTAAGACAAGCATATGAATCATATTAATATTCACAAATGACATATGATTATTTACAAAATTCCAGATAGCTGGGCTGGCAGTGTCACAGGTGTATCACAAGTAATGTAATAAAAATTGCAATAATGACACTCTATCCTCTGCACTCTTTATTGATCTATCAAAAGCATTTGATATGGTTAACCACACCTTACTCATAAACATACTCAAAAACCTGTCACTAGATGCCCTAGCTATATAATGGTTCCAATCCTACTTAAACAACAGGCAGCAGGCTGTTCTGTGGGAGAATAACTTATCTTCCCACCTCCCAATTGCCCTTGGTGTCCCTCAAGGCTCCATATTAGGTCCTCTTCTATTTTCTATTTTTATAAATGACCTACATCCTGCAATACCTCAAGCTACCTGTATCCAATATGTGGATGATTCCACATTAATATGCTCTGCCACTTCTCCAGCAGACCTACAGTCCTTAACCCAAAAAGTGTTTAATACAGTTGAAAAATGGCTACTGCACTGATGTCTCATTTGAACCCCAAAAAAACAAAACTGTTACTATTCACTCCCACCCGTAGGGGCCCCCCTCTTAATTTTAATGTTACATCAAGCAACGGTACTATTATATCTCCTGAAAGTACTGCTAAACTACTTGGGGTACTAATAGATAACAACCTTACCTATGATTCTCATATTAACACTACTATAAAAATAGTCAACAAAAATCGGGTTCCCTCTACAGGATCAAACCCTTTCTGACCCCACTAGCCAGAACCCCTATTGCCCACACCCACTTAATCTCTACCCTTCTTTATGCCTCCCCTATATATACTAAACTAAGTAAAAGCAACTTGAACAAGCTGGCTATGTCCTACAACAATATTGCCAGATTTGCAATGGGGTCTACCTACAGAACCCATCATTGTAACAATCTTCAACAACTAGGATGGTTAGAGTTGCCAAATCTACTACTATTCAACCAACTAACAGTTGCCCACAAAATCCTATAACAACCTAACACACCTATACCTACAAACCTTATCAGCCCCTATAATAACCTCAAGACCCTACGCTCATCAAATAAACTACTGGCACAAATAAGTAAAACTAACAATTTGGCTGGTGATTCTCTGTTCTCTAACACCGTTGGTAAAACCTGGCATTCTCTCTCCAGTGACCTAACCTCCCTTTCCTCAATAAACCTCTTTAAATGCAAACTGAAGCCATGCTTTAAATCACAATGGTTATGCCCCTGTGCTAACCCTGATTAACTTCTTCACATATCTCTGGTTATTAATCTCTACACCTGTATAAGCTAGTTACTTTTCTATGAACAATAAAGAGAGTGTGAGTTAACTGTTTAAAGTGTTATTAGAGATTTCTTTGTATGTCTAACCATAGCTGACAAGTACTATGATTCTGTAAGCAGAATCACAAGGAACAGCAAAAATCTGTTTTGTACCTGTATTTGTAAAATATAATTTACTGTAAATATTGCTGTGTGTTGTGTAGCTTTTCTCCCCGGGCCTCCACTGAAAATGGACATATATCCAGTTGGACTAGCCCGATCAACAAATGTAAAATAAAAATAAAAAATAAATAAAAAAATAATGTCTCACATATGCCTAGACACATTTGCAGTGTCATAGACCACAGCAATTTAGTGGTCAGTGGCTTATGTCATCTCTACCAACAATTTGCCATTATTATCCTGATTCTTGGCATCTGCATCCCAAGTCAATGATTGCCATCAGAGAATTGAGCAATGGAGTGTGCCATCTCAAACACACCCTGACCCACCACACGATGTGGGAATACTGACTGGCTAACACTGGTATCACCCTCATAGTAGTAGTCTTTGTCTCTATTATGGTCTTCATACTATATTGCATAAGTGACTAGCTTGAATGCATGACATTAAGAGCATTTTCAATAAAATGCAGCACATGAATCTTGCACTCATTATGTGAGAGTGTTTTCAACATGAAACACACCCTGAGTGTATCTATACAGTAATATTACATAATGAAGTCATCAGCTGCAGGGAAGGAGCCCATGATGCCCACAGTTCTTGTCATCAGAGGCTGTAACTTCACAGATATAACAGTGGTCAACAGTATTTGACTCGCTGCCTTCACTATGTTTAACAGGGACAACAGCAGACACACACTTACTGTCACTACTGCCTCATAGAGCAACCACATCATCATAATGTACAGCTTATTCCCAGATACATAGTGCCCCACATCAACATCTGACATACAAGCAACTTCATCTATGGCATCATGACAGGAAACTCTGCCTCAAACACAGGACCCTCCTGACCAGCTACTTCCTTGGGCACATAACTTCAAAAGAGACTGCTGGCTAGAGAATGATCCATAGCAGCAAAACCTCTGGACACACTGTCACCAGCACAAGACTCAACCGTGGCATCTTCAGCGCAATCTATCATGTTAAGTGAGACTAATTATTTTATAAAATTAAAGCAAATGAGGAGAGAAACAATGTTTCAAATGACATTCAACACTGCAAAGTGACTTTGAAAGTAAAAAGCTGTTCTTTTAATATAAAACAGACTGTTAAAGTATAAAAGAACTTAATATTTATATTCTCCTTCAGAAGAAAATAGGCACCAGCATTCAAAAACTAGAAATATATGAAGCAGTTTTGCTAGATATTATTTAGAATTTCATATGGATGTATACTGACATCAAGTGGCAAGTCTTAGTCATTGCAAGTACAATACAAAAGATAATGCATGTAGGGAAAACATGCAGATTACTTTATACAATATTCTTTTAAAGGAAAACTCCACCTTCTCCTACTGTTTAACTCAACCCTTAGGTTGTATTTCTTCCTACAATATGGTTCCAGTATTCTATAGGTACCAGAAACCTGCTTATGCTTTATACAACCTGCCTTTTCTTGCTTTGGAGTCACTTGAAGGGAAAGCCCACCATTTTTTTAAAGCTTAACTTCTCACATATTTTGCAGAATAATTTGTCTCTGTCTGCATGCATATCCAGCTTTAGGCACCAGCGAACCCTGCAGTCACTGGGCCCCCCAACCACAACAACTTACCTTATCTTGAAATACAGTTGTGATATCACCCTGTTAGGATAAAACCGATAAAGGCTTCTTCTCTCAAATGTACTAATTCTAAAACCAGCCCTGCTCAGATGTGTATAGAAAGTTGTTGTAAGGTATGTGTGGTGGGGGGAGGGGGGGGGCTGAGGATTGTGTGGTCTTTCTTTCCTTTACTTTTTCATGGAACTCAGAGGTGTACAAAGAGAGTTACCTTAGCTCCTGTTGGGGCAGAGTACTATCTAGGACCAACAAAATAGAATATGCTACTGCAATCATTTTTTTTCATTTTCCTGATAATCACATATCAGGCAAGTAAACAGGTGGTTGCCTTTGGGGCTTAGTGTTGAGAAGTGAGGAGGCATGCAATATATATGTATTTCAGCAGTCATTTGAAATACATGACTGTCACCATTTGAATCTCTGCTTTCACCCCAATCTAACACCATAGGGATGCATAGGCAGTGGCTGTCTTTTTAGGGGATTAGGGAAGCAGGCTGTATTCCCAGACAGGATCTGTGTATCCTCACAACAGTTTGCTTGTTTATTGTATTTGTCAGCTCTGAACATTAAACCTTGGGCACAACTTATGTCTTCACTAAAAGAAAAAAAATAACACTGAAATTCTTTTTCTTACCCATGATTTTTGTTTAGGCCACTGCAGGAGTAAAAGGTTGGGAAATGCTCTAAAATACATCTTAGCACATCTATAACCCCTATGGCTTCTGGGAGCAGTGGCTTAATTTTGTTATTTCTTAGATGGTTATTACTGTGCTGTCTTGGTCAGGAAAGGTCCATTGAAAGAACGCAAGGAAAACTAAAGCTGAACAGCAACACTGAATTTTTTTTTTAATCATAATTTCTGTTCATGCCATCATTGGATGAAAAGGTTGTGTAAAAAGAAAATAAAACTTACAACACACTTCAGAGCATAAAGTTATGGCTTCTTGAAAAATCTGAAGAGAAAAGTAAAACGTGAAAAATGGAAGAAAAAAGTAATGTGCATGGTGTGGAGAACCCAAGATGGAGAGAAACAGTGGGGATCACTGAAGGATGTGTATGTGTTTTTTGGGGGAGAGGCTGAAAGAGTAGTTAGTCCCTAGGGCTCCATTTCACCCAAGTCCAGCTCTGTACATAGAGTTGTTGTAATGTATCACTTCTTCTTTCTGCTTTTCCCATTAGGGGTCACCAAAGCAGAACAGTGGTCTGCAGAACTATTGACAGTGGAGTTTTACGGTATTGAGTTGCCAGCCTGGTGCCCAATATTCCACAGAAGGCACACACATGCACGCACTCACACCTAGGGTCAATTTAGAGTGCCCAATCCACCTGCAGTATGTCTTTGGGATATGGCAGGAAACCAGAGTACCCAGAGGAAACCCACGAGACCCATGGGAGGATATGTAGACTCCGCACAGAGAATTGAACTGGAGAACCTCTTGCTGTGAGGCGGCAATGCTAACTGTTGCAGAGCCACAGCTGCCCCTATCACTGTTACATCTAAATGCCAGTAACTGTGAATGCCCCTTTGTGAGATGGGCCAACATAGTGCAATACATAGGCTTGTTGTAATATATGAGCATTGTAGCTACAGGTCAGTCGGTGTGTACAACTCCTAAATGTTTGCAGCATGAGCTAAAAAGATGGATGGATGGGGTAGCAGTGACAGGGTGATACTTAAACTGGAGGTGCCCAGGGGGCCCCCAACTTGACATTTGCTGGCAGCCCCCAAAATGCAAACACTGGCCCTGATTGCAAGACATGTCACAGACACAGAGAAATCTGTAGTTTACCATGTCAGGCACTGCTGATAATCTTAAGACAGCCCATTAGCTCTGCTGATATCAGGAGCTCAGCAGCTGCTATAAACAAGACAGCTGCAAAACTGTTTCCGCTGTCTTTATTGCAGAAAGAAGGAGAACTTATACCAATTCACAAAGCAGCCATAGCTTTCATAGCAAAACAGAGCCACGCAAACTTCAAAACTCTTCCCCAATCTCACCTCCTTTCAAAGTGGGAATGTTCCTGTACCCCTACCACATAAACTCTTTAATACCATCTCCCATGCACTATATACCTCAACCTTCTATCACTGTGCTCTCTTACCCTTTGCCACTTCCTCTCCTACCCTATACCTCATAAAATTCCCCAACCCACTCCCTTTCTCCACTATATACCACCTTTTACCTCTCCTACCTTACCTTCTTCTGTCTGTCCCCTCCTCATATTTCTAACTTTAAAAAAAGCTTGTTTTTTTATCTGTACATAAATGTTTTACTTACATGTTTTTCATCTGAAATGCCTGTACTTTTAATATGTTTAGACTACATGAATCTCACTTTTGTAAATCATTACCTAGGATTAGAAATGTTATGTCTTTTTTTTTTACAAATTATATGTCATCTCTGTATTTTTCACTGTTCTACTACTTTATTTACTCTTGTATAACATTGTAAAATTGTCTATATGCTGTGGAGCTTTTCTCCCTGGGCCTCCACTGAAAATGTGCTCTTCCAGCCCCAGTGGACTTCCGGTCATCAAACTATAATAAATAAATACATTAGATCAGTCAGAGGTTCAAAGGCAGTTGTCACCTCTTCTGACAAATTTACATAGGCAGCATCACAGTATTGAAATGCTAAGCTTTAAATGTTGATTGTTTGTACTATTTTATATATTATAATGACTTAAATGTTTTGTTGTTTGTCTTTCGGCTTTTCCCGGTTAGGGGTCGCCACAGCAGAACTCCGGTCCACTAATGATTGGCAGTTGGTTTTTATGGTGTCGAGTTGCAAGCCCGACGCCCAACCTTCAACGAAGGTACGCCCATTCAATGCATGTCTTTCGAATGCCCACTTGACCTCGGGGAGGACATGCAGACTCCACACAGAAGGCACTCCCAACCCAAGCCAAGAATCGAACGGGAGAACCTCTTGCGGTGAGGCAACAACACTACCGCTGCACCACCGCGGAATTTTTATAATGACTTAAATGTAGTATCAAAAATTTCTGTGACATTTAGAGAAGGCAGAATATATTTTTTCTTGTAAAGTATTAACACATTTACCACACACACACACACACACACACACACACACACACACACACACACACACACAAAGGACAGAACTGCTCAAATCAGGATTGCTGTGCAGAAAGAGGGGCAGGTGGTAACCCTTTCAACTAAATGCAGTAATACTTTTTGTGACTTCCTTCCAGAGAGGGATGCATATCTGGTATGCAGCTCCATGGGAAGAGACATCTCCCACTGACTTTGAGTCAGTCCTTACACGAGTGGAGTTCATGGGCATTTTCTAGTCTACAAAGGAAATGTGACCATTGATGGTAACCATAATATACAGCAGAATTTACTAAAGCATACCTGTGCTATGTGCATTTTCATTAAAAACATTAGGAAAAGGAAATCAAAACTACTTTAAGTATATAGGTGTGTGCCTGTATGCATCTATGCCTGTCTTTGTGTGGATAATATATATCAAGGAGTCAGGTTTGTAGAAGAGTGATTTTGCTATAATATAACAAACCACTAGATGTACAGCGGTAGCGTTGTTACCTCACAGCAAGAGGTTCTCCCGTTCAATTCTCGGCTTGGCTTGGGAGTGCCTTCTGTGTAGAGTCAGCATGTCCTCCTTGCGGTTGGGTAGCGTTCGAAAGACATGCATGCGTAAATGGGTGTGCCTTCGTTGAAGGTTGGGTGTCGAGCTAGCACCTCGGCATTTCGTAAAAATCTACTGCCAATCATTAGTGGACCGGAATTCCACTGTGGTGGCCCCTTACCGGGAAAAAGCCGAAAGACAAACACAGAAGAATAACAGGAAAGATAGAAAATACAATAACACAAGACATCGCTGCCTCAGAAAAAATAGTTATTCAAAGTTGGGGAATACAAAATCGTTCATATTTTGTTGTATACAACTTAGTAAGGGGAAAAAGAGCATGACATTAATTATAAAACAAATGAAAATAATAAAGAATCTCCTACGACATTCTGGGAAAAAAATCTTCCCATTTCAAGCACTGAGAAATAAAATTGCTTTCAAGTCCCTTTTTTCCAGCAGAAGCTGTCACTTACACATGATAACATAATTCTGCAAGTATCTCTCAGCGCAGTGACAATTTTGACACCTCAGGAATTGTATGTGGGGGGGTGTCTGTCAATTTATCTCAAATACTATCAACAAAGACCTACGTTTTAGCTTCTTTTTTGCTCCAGCTGTATAAATCCTTAGTATAATATAAAACAGGTTCTGATACACATAAATGGGAGTCATTCCAAAAAAAAAAAAGCAGCGGTCCTGTAACAGAAGGTGTATAAGATGATAGTGGCTAACACTAATCCCAATATACGTCAATGGGAAGGGAATACACGACTACTTCCTTAATGTCCAGCATGACTAATATAAAGTAAACTTGAAATGGATTATGGGAAAGAGAAAAAGGCTGGGAAAAAACAAGATCACATTAATATGTCAAATTCCATGGGTAGACGTTTGACGAAAACATATTAAAACTGTTTAAGAAATACTTAGAGTGATTCTGATGTGTTAAAATATCTCAGAAAACAAAGAGAGTGAAAGAAAATAGTTTTTTTTACTTCTAAGGTGGAGTTTTCCTTTAAGGAAGAAAACTGGACAGAACAGCAGAATCACTGCGGCACAGTGGTGCAGTGGTTAACGTTGTCACCTCACAGCAAGAGGTTCTCCGGTTCGATTCTCGGCTGGGGTGCCTTCTGTGTGGAGTTTGCATGTTCTCCCTGCGTTCGCGTGGGTTTCCTCTGGGTACTCCGGTTTCCTCCCACATTCCAAAGACATGCATCTGGAGCATTTCTCCCTGGGCCTCTGCTGAAAACAGGCTCTGTGGAACCTAGTCGGACGTTCCCGGTCAATAAATAAAATAAACATGCTTTTTCATCTTCATTTAATGAATGATGAATTGCAGCATACGAGAAACAACAGGCCAGCACAAAGTGGTGCAAAATATTCAGTTTAATTATGGCATATAGGCAAAAAGGTACAAAAACCAAAGAACCAGACCGGCTAAATAAAGCTTTCCGCAGTGTAAGCCATACAATTTACTAGTACCATTCCCCATTAAATATATGCTGTTAGCAACATAAGCCCTTCTCATTGGTTAATTAAAACTGTTCATTTAGTCCATGGGGAAACAAACCACCAAGTTTAATTATCCAGTTTTTTCCTTTATTATTTAGAATGGAGAGCCAACCAATTTTATTACATCTGTCTCCAATGATCCTATCAATAATAGTGAATCTAAAATGTGCAGTTGTGTGTGTAAGGGAATGCTTGTTTGTATAGGGCACTGGATTGTCTTTTATTTCTGATATCACTAAAATGTTCAGTCATACGTAGCATTAGTGGTCGAGATGTCTGTCCAATGTAAAATGCTGAACAAGAACATGTGGCAAGATAAGTGACCCAATCTGTGTTACAGTTGGTTAAAATTTTTATATCAAATACTACAGCTGTGTTTTTGCTAGAAAAGTGTTTTGATTTGGTTACTCTGGAACAATGTGCACAGTGTCCACAAGGGACACAGCCATATAGAGGTCCCAAAATTGTCTGTTGTTGTTTATGTCTATCAGATTCCTGCCACCGTTTATATTGGCTAAAACATGAGCCTAATGTCTTGCCTGTACGAAAGGAAAATGAACATTTGTGATTAAGAATGTTAGATAATTTGTGATCAGCTAGCAATATATTCCAGTGTCGATTGATAATATCCATCAATATGTTGGTATTACGTCCATATGTGATCAGTAGATGAATATGAGAAGCCCCCAACTGTTGCTTCTCCTTGTAGGTCAATAATTTATTCCTGTCCTGAGCAGATGCCGAATTACTTGCAGTCAAGAGACTGCCAGATTTGTAGCCCCTGGTTTTGAACCTGCAGACCAGGTCTTGTCTATAATGTTCTTAATTATTTGGATTGGAATAGATAGTCTTATATGAAGAAACTGTGATTTAGAATGTTCCTTATGATATGAGGAGGATGGAAACTGGTCGCATGCATTAGTGAATTATATTGTGGATATTTGCAGTATACTTGACTATCCAAAGTGTTGTCAATGTTTCTGGTGACCAAAACATCCAAAAACGTAATTTTTTGTACATGGTAGTTCACTGTAAAGTGTATACCCCACTTGTTACCATTTAGATGTTCAACAAATTATTTTAAATAATTACTATCTGCCCTCCAGACTATCCAACAATCATCTAGATACCATCTCTGTATATCTATTTCATCCAGATATATATTATGACTGGAGTCATAAATCAATTGTTCTTCCAGAAAGGCCATAAACAAATCAGCATAAATTGGGGGAAAAGAAGCCCCCATGGCAGTGCCTTGCAACTGCCAAAAACATCTACCATGATAAGAAAAATATTTTTAGTAAACACATGTTCTGCTAGGCAGACTAGGAAAGTGTTGAACCCCAGTGAATATAATTCAGATCTATCTAACCAATATTGCAAAGCCTGTAAACCCGCCCAATGGGGAATATTGGTATATAAATGCTGCCACGTCAAGAGTGCATAGTAGCCACCCAGGCTCTGATTGCATATCAGAAATGATATACAAAAGCTGCAGTGTGTCTTGTATCCGTGATCTGACACATTTTAACAAAGGCTTTAGATATTTGGCTAGAAACTGGGAGAGTGGTTCAGTAAGTGAACCTTTGCCAAAAACAATTGGCCTACCAGGTAAATTCTCTAAGTTCTCATAAATTTTTGGTAATTAATATAAATATTGCTTACAAGGATCAGACACAGTAAGATGATGTAGAACCAACTCAGGAATGATCCCTTCTTCTTTAGCATCGAGAAGAAATTGGTCGATATTTGGCCCAGTCCATGACTACCACAACTCCACCTTTATCTTCTGGTAGAATAACCAAATGTTTATTATTTTGAAAGTTCAAAACCACCTGTTGTTCGATCTTTGAGAGATTATGGGACAAAATCTCAGATTCTCTAAAGTGAAAATGTAGGTCTTTGAGAACATTAGTATGAAACATGAAAATATTATGGTGCATGGGGGGGCATAAACATAGATTTAAAAAGTAAACATGTTGTGATCCACATCAGGTGAAACAGAATCAAAATGCAATCTTAAATTCAATAAGCGACAAAAAGCTGTCACATCTTTGGCAAACGAATCCTCTGAAACAAAAAAAAAAAAACAGGTACAAAATTAAGGTCTTTATTTAGCAGTTGTAATTCAACTTGAGACAGAGGTGTAGATGAAATATTCAACACATTTTCAGTAACATTTATTTCTGTACCATGGTTTTGAGTAATGTCTCTACATCATGTACCTGCCCTGTGTTTTCTGCCTCCCCTGCATGGTTTACCCCTAAAGGGTTATACAGATGACTACGTTTGGAAGTTGGATGCTCTAAAATGTGGTGCATATCCAAATCCGTAGCACAGGATGAATCCTCCCTTAATGTTCCTCTCGGAGGGGTTCTTGATTTCTTGAGGATAGACTTGGGTCTTTTCCTCGGAAAGGGCTTTCTATCCAGATTATTAAATTTTACATTCCTGGTTACCCCGAAGGGTTTACCTCTTTGATAATCCCCCATGTCTCTATTTAATTTGTGCATTTTCTTTTCTTTTAACTGTTTTTCCAAAGTCAATAATTCTCTGCTAAGCTGATTCAAACAAGACACATAACATCCCTGTCCTTCATATTTTTTAGTTTCCTGACACTTCCAAAATGCATTGGTCAATAGACCTATCACAATAGGATGTTAATATGTCTACAAAAGTCATGGATGCCCTCTGTTGGGCAAGACCCCATTGTTCTGATGGATGCTCATCTGCATTGGCAACTAATGGTTGAATCCTGACGCTACGTCCCCTCTGGGAAATCCATTTTGCTTAGTAGGCCTTTAAAAGTTTTAAGTGCCAGACATTCGTCCTTAATGTTCACATGCTTTTGGTAAATATTTGAAAAATGGAAATACATGTGCTATCTGGCTCAAGTTTGCCACTTTATTTGCTCCAGTCTTGGACTCCAATCCAAATACCCCCAAGTCATCTCTACCTGCTGAGAGACCTTGTAAGATCTTGCTGAGATCCATGATTGATGTAAATATAACCCATGAAGACCTAACCACCTAATAATGGTAGTAATGGAAGTTGTTCCTAAAGAGTATAAATACAAAAATGTAGATGCACCCCAAAACCCATATATGTGTCAGCAAAAACAGTAATACAGGGATACCTGGATGAGCTCTGTTCAAAACTCATATAAGAAACCACCACACAGGGATACAGAATGGTGTGACTAATCTCACATAGATGTACATAATCTATATATATTATCTCCACTACACCAGGTCCAGTCTTACGTGTAACTAAACACCCAATTAAGGGGAACAACAATAGCCACTGCGTATCTTCGAGATGAATCTCCTTCCCCCAATGCAGTTATCGGCCCACACAAAAAGACAACATATGCTCCCCAAAATACAAGTTTGTGATCCCTTGAGATGTAAACGATAATAGCATATATGAATATATGCATATATAAAAAAGAAACCAGAATCAATTATAGGGGAGCCATAATAGCCCCTTGCACATACCAAAATAAATAAGCCTGTGTTCGCAATTGTAGTGTGCTTAAGAACCAGTACCACACTAATATCCAAATCTATGTAAAAACATAGAACAGTTATTACCACAATGCTACGTTCCCCTATATAAATGAAGAGATTTATTATAAATGTATATACTTTAAGAAGCACATAAATGACCAGACCCAAATGTGGAGATCAAACTTGCCAGTTTTTTATATATATATATATATATATATATATATATATATATATATATATATATATATATATATATATATATCCCTGCTGGTCTTATTAAGAAAATCTGCACATACTTATGTGCACAATGACAACTCAGACTGTATACCACTGTGATCTGATCAAGGTTCAAACTGAAACAAAGATTAAATATTAGATTCTTATGATACAAATTATGCAATGCAACGTTGAAAAATTGTGACAACAAACGCAGCTTTAACCACTATAAATGTTAATAGCCAGAATTCACATTAAACACTCCCCCATACATTGCTAGTGTATCATAATAAACTAATAATGTCTCAGAAATGTCCAAAATTAGCTGCATAAAATTTTAAACACATAGTAGTTCACATAAAAAATTTCAAATAATTGTGTTGTCAAATAGTCACCATGTCCGTTTGTCCATATATAATAAATGAGGTTCAGTCCTCCTGAATTGAAAAAGATTGTTGGTGGTTTGTTCAGCAGTCACTCTCTATTATTGATAGGATCATAGGAGACAGATGCAATAAAATTGGTTGGCACTCTGGTCTAAATAATAAAGAAAAAAGTGGATAATTAAACTGGGTGGTTTGTTTCCCCTGGACTAAATGAACAGTTTTAATTAACTAATGAGAAGGGCTTATGTTGCTGACTGCATATATTTAATGGGGAATGGTAATAGTGAATTGTATGGCTTACACTGAGGAAGGCTTTATTTAGCCGAAACCGGTCTGGTTCTTTGGTTTTTGCACCTTTTTGCCTATACGCCATAATTAAACAATATTTTACACCACTTTGTTCTGGTCTGTTGTTTCTGATATGGATTGTATCGTTTCAGGCCATTGCACTTGCCGTACTTGCAAGGGCCCGTTCTTTTCTGTATCTGCAGTTTTCCTCCCTGTTGGCCTGTGGTGTGGTGCATATCCGACTTATTGATGGAGGATCTCTCCTCGTTCACTTATACAGATGGTTAGTTGCCAGATTAATCTTGGTGTGTAAGGACTATAAGATATATATTCTGGAAGTTGTGCATGGTTTCCTCTTTTTCTTCATTGACTAGTGACTTTTGGGTTTAGTTCTGAGTACAGAACAGTTCATTGGATTTGGTTGCAGGGATCATACTGCTCCTGCAGGGACATCAGTCTGTTTCTTGGCATTTTTGGGATCTAATCAAGTGAATTTTTGGATCCAACTGTAACACAGTAGGATATATCATGAAGACATTCGCTTTGGTCTAGGGTTATATGATTTTGATAGGGGTATTTAGCATTTTGTCCTCCTGAGACCTTATTTGGATTTAGAACAATCACATTCTTTGTGGCAATTTATTACATAGTGAGCGACCACTGAACAAACCAACAACAATCTTTTTCGATTCTGGAGGACTGAACTTTATCATATAAGGGCATATAAGGACATGGTGACTATTTGACAACACAACTATTTGAAAATTTTTTATGTGAACTATTATGTGTTTAAAATCTTGTGTAGCTTATTTTGGACATTTCTGAGACATTATTGGTTTATTATGATACACCAGCAATGTATGGAGGAATGTTTAATGTGAATTCCAGCTATTAATGTTTATAGCAGTTAAAGCTGCATTTGTTGTCACTATTTTTCAACACTGCATAGAATAATTTGTATCATAAGAATCTAATATTTAATCTTTGTTTCAGTTTGGACCTTGAACAGCTCACAGTGGTATACAGTCTGAGTAGTTGACATTGTTCACAAAAGTATGTACAGATTTTCTTAATAAGACCAGCAGGGATATATATATATATATATATATATATATATATATATATATATATATATATATATATATATATATAATTTGCAAGTTTGATCTCTACATTCATTTCAGTCTGGTCATTTATGTGCTCCTTAAAATATATACATTTATAATAAGTCTCTTAATTTATATAGGGGAATGTAGCATTGTGGTAATAACTGTTCAATGTTGTTACATAGATTTGGATATTAGTGTGGTACTGGTTCTTATAGGTTCATAGGTTCATAGGTTCCTACTAGGCTATCTGCCCTAGGGCATTTATAAGCCTAGCCAGAATGTGTTTGGCTTTCACCACCCATTTTAAATTTATTTTGCTATGCCCTTTTTCGAGGTTAGTATACTGTGCCTCTGTCTAACAGTGACACAGAAGTGATACCCGGGGTAAACCTACGATCTCCCATCCACTCATCAAGATTCCTCTTGAAGAGAGTCAATGAGGGACTCTGCCTAACCTGGACTGGGATTTTATTCCAGAGTGAAGGGAGCCTCTGGGTTATGCATCTGTCCCTCCAGCATGTCCTATTTATTTCAGTGCTGAGGTTCAAGTCTCTTGAGCGCATAGCTCGATGGGATTTGGATTTTCTGAGGTGCAGCATGTCCATTAATTCCGGGTTGGACATGGCTTTATACGTCAGGCACAGATTGCCTCTGAACAGGCGGTGTGCGACTGAGTAGAGCTGGAGTTTCTTTAACCGGGCAGCATACGGCATCTGTTTGAGCCCTTTGATCCTCTTGGTGAGGTACTTTTGGGGTCTTTCCAGTTGCTGCAGGTGTCTGGTAAGGCACATCCCAAAAGGGGCATTGTACTCAATTATGGCCCTGATGAGGGATGAGTAAAGAGGCACGATGACCTCCCCTGAACTAGATGTGAATCCCTTCATGATTAGGTGGCTATATAAAATGTTTTTCTAACCACTTTGGCCACGTGGTTATCAAATGAGAGATTGCTATCAACTTGGGTCCCCAGGTCCCTAATTACTTCTTCTGTACTTAATGGATTACCACCTATGTGGTAATTTGTGGGCACTTTGTTTTTGCCAAAGGGGATGACTATACACTTTTTGGCATTTAGCTTGAGGCCACGGCTCTGACACCAGTTGTCTGTTTCTATGAGGCCCTTTTGGAGGATGCTTGTGTCAGCTGGAGAGTCGATTATGGTGCCCAGTTTGCAGTCATCTGCGAACTTGGTCAGCCACAGTCCTTCCATGCTGGCCTGTACCTCCGAGAAATATATACCGAACAAGAGAGGTCCCAGGACTGTGCCTTGTGGAACACCACTTGTAACTGGTTTGGAGTCTGACATGGCTCCAGCAATTCTAACCATGTGGGTTCTGTCCTTGAGCCAGTTTGCAATCCATCAAGTGACATAGGGGTTTATATTTAAGCTGGTGAGCTTATCTATAATGCCCGAGTGGGGTATTGTATCGAAGGCTTTTGCGAGGTCCAGGTAGGCTGTGTGGACCACCTTCCCCTCATCAATGGCCTTGGTGACTGTTTCAAAGAAATCAACCAGGTTTAAGAGGCAGGATCTGCCCTTAACAAAGCCGAACTGGGTAGGATCCAGTGTCTGTAGGTCCCCAATATCTTTATTTATGAGGTCTATGATGATCCTTTCCATAGCTTTGCAGACCAAGATAGTCAGGCTTATGGGGTGATAGTTTCCAGGATCTGTTGAGGCACCACCTTTATGGAGAGGGACCGCTGTTGCTGTACGCCACTCTTTGGGCACATATCCTGTAGTAAGGCTGAGATTGAACAGTAGTTTTATGTTTGGGTTTAGCTCTTCTTGGAGTTCATGTAGGATGCAGCCTGGGACACCGTCTGGTCCCATTGATGCTGTGTTTTTTGCTTTGGAGAGGGTGGCTCTTACCTGAGCATCTGAGATGTCAGGGGGGCAGCACTCTGCTGGGACAGATATTTGCCCTTTTGGTGGGGGGGGGGTTGCGCTGAACCTGTCAGCTAGGATGTTGGCAATGTCTGTGGGTTTGGTGTATTTTTTGTCATTTTGGACTACTTCTGAGCATATCTGGGAATTACCACCCAGGTTCCTAACATAACTAAAGAAAGCCTTGTGATTATCCTTAGTGTCCTGTGCAATTTTTCTCTCGAAGCTGGCCTTAGACAATTTTATGAGTGCCCGTAGTTTTTTGCTAATACTGATCAGTGATGCCTTCCCTTTTGGGGATTTTGCTCTATCATTTAGTAGCTTCCTCCTTCTATTGTATAGTTTGTTTATGGCTGGGGTCCACCAGACAGGACGTCTGCCTTTGGAGGATTGGGTCTTGGTTTTATTTGGGATTGCGTGATCCATGCATTCTTGAAGGTGTTCATAGAATGCGTTTATAAAGGATTCTGCAGTCTGGGCCGTATTTTCCACAGGCACAAGGGCTTTGAAGGATTCCACCTCGGTTTTGAGGAGTGTGAAATTTGCTTTAGAGAAGTTTTTCACTGTGGTTTTCTGGGCAGGGGGTGGGGTTAGGATGTGAATATCCAGTGAGATTAGTTTATGGTCTGATCTTACCAGTGAGGGATACACTTCTGGTCTGGAGCATAGAGTCCCCATGTTGGTGATGATCAGGTCCAGTATGTTTTCCCCTCTTGTGGGAGTGGTAACAAGTTGTTCCATAACATTTGAGTTTATAAATTCTAGGAACCTTTGGGCTAGGGTGTTGGAGCTAGAGTAATGCTCCCAGTCTATGTTTGGGTAGTTGAAGTCGCCCAATATAATGGTGTTTGGAGAGACCTTCATATTTTCCAGTGTTCTCAGGAAGGCCGAGTGGGGTTCCTGGGTTTGGGAGGGTGGTCTGTAGCAGGCTATAAACTGGAAGGCAGTTTTACCCACTGTTAGTTGCACATGGATAGTCTCTGATGCTTCGTGCTTTGCCACTAACCTGGAGGTGTGGGTATCTTTGATGAATATCGATACTCCCCCTCCTTTTGTGGTTCGGTCCAAGTTTTGGGGCCAAAAAGCATGGTATGAGGTATAACCTGGTAGTGCTGGGGTGCTCTTGGGAGCCCTGAACCAGGTTTCTGTTAATGTACAGATATCGATGTTCTCCATGCTAAGGAGAGTTTCGAGTGCGTGCATCTTGAGGTTTAGACTTCTGGCGTTGAGTAGCATTACTCTTAGTTTCTTATCCCTTGTGATACCTATGGAGGTGGGTTTGTCTTTTGAGCCTTGCTTAAAAAAGGCACTATGGGGGTAACAAGAGCCTTTGCCAATATCCGAAAGCCCAGGGGTGACAGGTGCAAGCTGTCCCTAGCGAAGCATCGTGGCTTGTTGAGCATATCATCCCAAGCTGACAGGCATTGGATCCCCTTTGAATGACACCAGCACTTAAGCCAATTGTTGAAATTGATCATCTTGTCTTCATATTGTGGCATCATTCTTAGTGAGGGTAAGATGCTACTCAAGGTCAGGGTCATACCGGCCTGGGCTACATGCTCAGAGAGCTCCTCTATGTCTCTTTTCATGTAGTCCAGGGAGGTACGTCTCAGGTCATTCACACCAGCATGGACAATGACTGAGTCATATTTGTACTTGCCTTGGAGTGACCTGAGTGCTTGTGTTATGTGGCGGATCCTAGCGCCCGACAGGCTGCTCACCGTGACCCTCTCCTTGTTCAGCGTGGTGAGCGGGACGTCAGTGTGCCTGACGATAGAGTCACCTATTATAAGTGTATCAGGTGTGTTGTTTAGTCTTAAGGGCTGTGACTGTTCGGCACACTGGCTTTGTGAGATAGGTGTTGCACGTGTTTTGTTTTGGGGTAGCGGTTGCCTGGATGTCTGCTTTGGAGGTCTCTGCTGCTTAGGCAGGTCTTTACTTAGATTAAGCACACTGCAATTGCGAACATAGGCTTATATATTTTTGTATGTGCAAGGGCTATTATGGCTCCCCTATAATTGATTCTGGTTTCTTTTTTATATATGCATATATTCATATATGCTATTATTGGTTACATCTCAAGGGATCACAAACTTGTATTTTGGGGAGCATAGCATTGCACGGATGTTGTCTTTTTGTGTGGGCCAATAACTGCATTGGGGGAAGGAGATTCATCTCGAAGATACGCAGTGGCTATTGCTGTTCCCCTTAATTTGGTGTTTAGTTACACGTAAGACTGGACCTGGTGTAGTGGAGATAATATATATAGATTATGTACATCTATGTGAGATTAGTCACACCATTCTGTATCCCTGTGTGGTGGTTTCTTATATGAGTTTTGAACAGAGCTCATCCAGGTATCCCTGTATTACTGTTTTTGCTGACACATATATGGGTTTTGGGGTGCATCTACATTTTTGTATTTATACTCTTTAGGAACAACTTCCATTACTACCATTATTAGGTGGTTAGGTCTTCATGGGTTATATTTACATCAATCATGGATCTCAGCAAGATCTTACAAAGTCTCTCAGCAGGTAGAGATGACTTGGGGGTATTTGGATTGGAGTCCAAGACTGGAGCAAATAAAGTGGCAAACTTGAGCCAGATAGCACATGTATTTCTATTTTTCAAATATTTACCAAAAGCATGTGAACATTAAGGACGAATGTCTGGCACTTAAAACTTTTAAAGGCCTACTAAGCAAAATGGATTTCCCAGAGGGGACGTAGCGTCAGGATTCAACCATTAGTTGCCAATGCAGATGAGCATCCATCAGAACAATGGGGTCTTGCCCAACAGAGGGCATCCATGACTTTTGTAGACATATTAACATCCTATTGTGATAGGTCTATTGACCAATGCATTTTGGAAGTGTCAGGAAACTAAAAAATATGAAGGACAGGGATGTTATGTGTCTTGTTTGAATCAGCTTAGCAGAGAATTATTGATTTTGGAAAAACAGTTAAAAGAAAAGAAAATGCACAAATTAAATAGAGACATGGGGGATTATCAAAGAGGTAAACCCTTCGGGGTAACCAGGAATGTAAAATTTAATAATCTGGATAGAAAGCCCTTTCCGAGGAAAAGACCCAAGTCTATCCTCAAGAAATCAAGAACCCCTCCGAGAGGAACATTAAGGGAGGATTCATCCTGTGCTACGGATTTGGATATGCACCACATTTTAGAGCATCCAACTTCCAAACGTAGTCATCTGTATAACCCTTTAGGGGTAAACCATGCAGGGGAGGCAGAAAACACAGGGCAGGTACATGATGTAGAGACATTACTCAAAACCATGGTACAGAAATAAATGTTACTGAAAATGTGTTGAATATTTCATCTACACCTCTGTCTCAAGTTGAATTACAACTGCTAAATAAAGACCTTAATTTTGTGCCTGTTTTTTTTGTTTGTTTCAGAGGATTCTTTTGCCCAAGATGTGACAGCTTTTTGTCGCTTATTGAATTTAAGATTGCATTTGGTTCTGTTTCACCTGATGTGGATCACCACACATTTAAATTTCATAAATCAACATTTATCCCCCATGCATCATTATGTTTTCATATTTCAGACTAGTGTTCTCAAAGACCTACATTTATACTTTAGAAACTCTAAGATTTTGTCCCATAATCTCTTAAAGATCGAACAACAGGTGGTTTTGAACCTTCAAAATAATAAAAATTTGGCTATTCTACCAGCAGATAAATGTGGAGCTGTGGTAGTCATAGATTGGGCCAGATATCATGGGGAAGCTGAAAGACAACTTAATGATGGTCGATATTATATGTATATGACCCTGGACCCGTGTCACAGGTTTAAACAACAAATCGACCAATTTCTCCTTGATGCTAAAGAAGAAGGGATCATTTCTGATTCGGTTCTATGTCATCTTACTGTGTTTGATCCATGTAACCAATATTTATATTTATTACCAAAAATTCATAAGAACTTAGAGAATCCACCTGGTAGGCCAGTTGTTTCTGCCAAAGGTTCACTTACTGAACCACTCTCCCAGTTTCTGACAAAATATCTAAAGCCTTTGTTAAAATGTGTCAGATCA
This sequence comes from Protopterus annectens, assembly GCF_019279795.1. Lineage (NCBI taxonomy): Eukaryota > Metazoa > Chordata > Ceratodontiformes > Protopteridae > Protopterus > Protopterus annectens. The sequence goes on from NC_056727.1 coordinate 633,807,045, forward strand.
CGGATACAAGACACTACACAGTTTTTGCATATCATTTCTGATATGCAATAAGAGCCTGGGTGGCTACTATGCACTCTTGATGAGGCAGCACTACATACCAATATTCCCCATTTGGCGGGTTTACAGGTTTTGTAATATTGGTTAGATAGATTTGAATTATATCCACTGGGGTTCAACACTTTCCTAGTCTGCCTAGCAGAACATGTGCTCACTAAAAATAATTTTTTATCATGGTAGATGTTTTTGGCAGTTGCAGGACACTGCCATGGGGGCTTATTTTGCCCCAATTTATGCTAATTTATTTATGGCCTTTCTGGAAGAACAATTGATTTATGACTTCAGTCATAATATATATCTGGATGAAACATATATATGGAGATGGTATCTAGATGATTGTTGGATGGTCTGGAGGGCAGATATTGATTACTTAAAAGAATTTGTTGAATATCTAAATGGTAACAAGTGGTGTATACACTTTACAGTGAACTACCATGTACAACAAATTACATTTCTGGATGTTTTGGTCACCAGAAACATTGACAACATTGGATAGTCAAGTATACTGCAAATATCCACAATATAATTCACTATTGCATGCGACCAGTTTCCATCCTCCTCATATCATAAGGAACATTCCAAAATCACAGTTTCTTCGTATGAGACATAGCTGTTCCAATCCAGACAATTATAATCATTATAGACAAGACCTGGTCTGCAGGTTCAAAACCAGGGTCTACAAATCTGGCAGTCTCTTGACCGCAAGTAATTGAGCATCTGCTCATGACAGGAATGAATTATTGACCTACAAGGAGAAGCAACAATCAAGGGTTTCTGATATTCATCTACTGACCACATATGGATGTAATACCAACATATTGCTGGATATTATCAACCAGCATTGGAATATATTGCTAGCTGATCACAAATTATCTAACATTCTTAATCACAAATGTTCATTTTCCTTTCGTAGAGACAAGACACTGGGCTCATATTTTAGCCACTATAAACAGTGGCAAGAATCTGATAGACATAAACAACAACAAACGATCACGGGTGAACCTCTATATGGCTGTGTCCCTTGTGGACACTGTGCACATTGTTCCAGAGTAACCAAATCGAAACACTTTTCTAGCAAAAACACAGCTGTAGTATTTGATATACAAATCTTTGCTAACTGTAACACAGATTGGGTCATTTATCTTGCCACATGTTCTTGTTCAGCATTTTACATTGCTTAGACATCTCGACCACTAAGACTACGCATGACTGAACATTTTAGTGATATCAGAAATAAAAGACAATCCAGTGCCCTATACAAGCATTCCCTTAAACACACAACTGCAAATTTTAGATTCACTATTAATTGATAGGATCATAGGAGACAGATGTAATAGAATTGGTTGGCACTCAATTCTAAATAATAAAGAAAAAAGTGGATAATTATACTGGGTGGTTTGTTTCCCTCTGGACTAAATTAACAGTTTTAATTAACCAATGAGAAGGGCTTATATTGCTAACTGCATATATTTAATGGGGAATGGTACTAGTGAATTGTATGGCTTACACTGAGGAAGGCTTTATTTAGCCAAAACCAGTCTGCTTCTTTGGTTTTTGTACCTTTTTGCCTATATGCCATAATTAAACAGAATATTTTACACCACTTTGTGCTGGCCTGTTGTTTCTCATATGGATTGTATCTTTTTGGGCCATTGCACTTGCCATACTTGCGAGGGCACCTTCTTTTCTGAATTGCAACATACACAATGTATAATATATCACACACTATTGTCAAGTATTGATTTATTTTGCTTATTTATTATTTTTACTTATCCTTTATTGACAGGGTTAGTCCCGCTGATCTAGTAACCTCTTTTCAAGGGACACCCAAGTTGGTATTTATTCTATGGGAGGTTTGGCTAGGGCATTGGTAAGTTACCATAGTCTTTGGAGCATTCTATGGGAGGTTTGGCTACGGCATTGGGAAGTTTCCATACTCTTTGGAACTGCTAGATGATGCCAGAAGGCTCCTACAGCAGTAAGGAAGAGGCTTAATGGAAGCAACATCATGAAGGAAGAGAGAAAAACTACGAAGACTTTAGCGGTGGAAAGTGAGAATTTGCATAAAAAATGTTTGAAATGGAGCTTTAGAATATAAGCAAAGATTTTTGTGTTGGATGTTACAGATGAGTACAGTTAGCTATCTCTATAAGAAAGAATGTAAGAGAGTCTGTTGAAGTGGTACAGATAGCAGTGGCAGCTGGTGACTTCAAATTAAAGAGGTATTGCAGGAGACAGCTGAATGGGTGGGGTCAATGGGAGGGTGTGTGGCCAACTAGAAAGGGGAGGAGCTATGCTCAAAACCATAAGACTGTAACTTTAATTAAATACGCTGCCCTGGGTGCCAAACCGTCATTATGAGAGTCCAATCAAGACAAAATGAAGTGTTGAAAAAATATATTTCAATGCATTTGCTGCATGACAGCTTACTTAATATCTACACGGAAACAAAAAGTTTGTGAGTCATGAACAAATAAATTACTTTTTAAATACATTACTGGAATGCCAGTCAAAATCAAGTATAAGAAAAACAAGCAGCACTCAACTCAAACCACTTCTCCTTGCACTGCAGTTCTAATTATAATTTATATTCACCTTTATTAAATTACCAAGTAACATGCTGAAAGTAGCAATCTCTGTGATACCCCCACTTGTAAAAATGTTTCTTATCCAAAAAAGACCTGCTGTCTGACAACAACTGTTTACTTGTTTCATGGGGAAAACATGATCAAAGTAAAAAATGAAAAGCAAACAAGAAACAAGCTCTCAATATGCATTGCTTAAAGGATTACTGCACAGGTTATGGACCACACATGATAGATTGGCATTCTGTTTAGTTTACAGGAAAAGCCTGCAAAGATGACTGCAAGTCTCCAACAAATGTAATGAGCTTCTTAAAATAATGTAATCCTGTCCTTTATTACAAATCCTGTCATATGCATTTCAATACCCAAGGCTTATACGTTATCTAGTTATGTAAGTATTCTCTGCATGGCAACAACAGAAAGGCTTTCAGTGTTGGCAATTCTTTAACAGTATGCTTATTAAAGCTTACTTGCATCTTACAATTTCAGACAAGCTTACCTGATGGTCATTAAAGCATTGCTACTTAAACACAGAGCAGCAGGCACTTTCTGAATAATAATAAGCATAAATCAACAGTATAAAAATATGACAGAAACCAGGACATTCTGCAAAATCAAGGACAGATGAAAAGCCACTGTAGTACTTGTGTCTACCTTGGATGGGGAGATACTCTGCACATTTACACTGCATAACTGCTCCTTGCCTTGCTTGGACACATCCAGAGTCACTACATGGGGGAGTGGGGTGCAACAAGTATGTCACCATTTGAAATATATCTGGCTGACTGTGATGGCCCTGACACATTTGTCATACCTCTCAACCTCAGAGCAAGACATCTGGACAAAGCCATACATAAAAGTGGGACAAAGGCCCACAAATAAGGAAAATTTTTAAATATTGCTCTTATAAACTTAGAAAGATAATAGAATACTAGGTCTTGCATTAGTATGAATTTTCTGAAGGGTATGAAATCTGAAACTCAAATGTATGTCATTATTTTTCTAACTTCAGTCTTTAATGATTTGCCACTAATTTGCCAAAAAAAAAACACAATTTTATGAAAAATGGACCAAAAATGTGATGCAAAAATATAAAATAGTCACACAATACAGCTGGGAACCTGTCAAAGAATGGACACATTTTTAATATTAGTACTGCTAACTTGAGCAGCTGACAAAATAAAAGCATCTACAAGCATTTCTGAAATAAAGGTAATCTATAACTCTGATTATTACAATTTATTAATTGTAAACCCTCCACAGTTTCTTCCAAAATTGCCATTTTGCGGAGGGACTATTACAGGAAGAGTAACATTTGGAGCCAAAATCGGGGACAGTTGAGAGGTTTGGATATGCCTAATTCTAAGAAGATGTAGAAGTAGGGTAATTTCTCCAAAGAGATGGAGCCTTGATTGTATGAACAATTTTTATATCCCAAACACACATAGAAAATCACGATTAGATAACATAAATCACAAACAGGATACACAGAAAGTCTCCAAAAACTCCAGCAATATAAAACATTAAAATGTATAGAAACAAGAAGTTAAGCGCTTTTGTCAAATATCTGAATTCTTCAGGTTCTGTTTGTGGTTTATGCTATCTAATTGTGGTTTTCTACGTGTGTTTGGGATATAAAAATTTTTCATACAATCAAGGCTCCGTCTCTTTGGTGAAGTTACCCTACTTCTACATCTTCTTGGTTTGTGTTTACCTGACTTGATATGCCTAAATCTATAAAGCAATGTATTTGCACGTACCTCTCAACCTGTTAATGCAGGAAATCTGGACAAGGCCAAATATATTGGGGGAACATATAAACACTACTAAAAATTGCTCTTGTACAAACTGAGACACTTAATAGAATATAACAGGTCTTGCTTTAGCATGCATTTTTCTGAAGGTTATGAAGGCTGAAACTCAGTGTCTGTCATTATTTAGTGACTTAATTCCTAAATGATTTGCCAGAAAACCACAAATTTTATGAGGAACAAACCAAAAATAAGAAGCAAAAATCTATTCATTCTGCGAAGCTCTGGACAGCTGAAAGGTATAGTTCAGCCGGGGCTGTCTTTGAGTTTGCCTCCCTTCCCCCTCACAAAATCATGGTCGAATGGAGCCTCCCCCATGCAGCCATTCCAATGATCCATTACTTGGCTATTTTACTCCATTTACCATAAACACTAATGTGCATACTGCTTTACTTCTATGATGATTTGGACTTCATTTGAAAGTTTTATTTTACATTTTACAGCACAAACACTAAGACATCTGCTAAACAAAGCAATGCAGTCTCACAATGTAAACAGACTTAGCATTAAAACTTCAATGCCCTTGAAACTCACATTTATTGAAACAACATTGAAACCCACATTCAAAGAAAATACATTTTGCCAGTGGCAGATAAAAATTAACTTTGTGCTGTTTTCAAACCATAGGCCCCTTGCACACGAAACATACACGTGCTCTTTGATACACCTTCCTGAGTGTATTAAATTATATTCCTTGTACAATACAGTACAGTTGTTAGTGGGCATTTTAAATTTATTGTTTTGAACATTTTTCCAGTAAACAATGAAACAAAATGCATGCACCAATAATGACAAAACTGCCCAATTCTGAACATTTTTCCAGTAAACAATGAAACAAAATGCATGCACCAATAATGACAAAACTGCCCAAGTCAGAACATTTCCATCATAAAAGTCTACTCAAACTTCTGCAGTCCACCAGTATCAGTAAATATGCATAATCTCTGAAGTAAAAGTCATCTAAATAATTCCACATTAAAGAAATTTGTAACTAATGAAGAGGTTGCTGCTAGCAAATAACTTTATATTTCATTGTTTCATCTACAAATAAAGTGCCTGTTGCCCTTGAGGAATAAATTGCCAATGCTGCATTAAAAAAATGATAAGCTAGTAATATTGGAATAGGGAATGGATGGCAAACTGATAACAGGTTCAAAGTTACTAGGTATCTTCACCAAGAAGGACCGCAACATCCATCCCCTTTACAACACAGTACAGTATCAGCAAAGCATCCACCTACTCTGGGAGTAGAACCCACAGCCTTCTGCATCAAAAGCAAGTACATTACCTGTTTTGCTATTAACAGTGCAAGCAGACTCAGTATACGGAGCACTAAACTTTTGTTCCCCTGCAGCTCTCAGCTTCTTGTAAAATCTACTTGACACTCAGCTGTATCTCTGAACTTTGCAGCACAAGAAATCTGGAAAAAGCCAACATTTGTTGGGGGGGACAAAAGCCCAAAAACCAGGGACACATTTTAAACATTGCTTGTATAATGTTGGAAAGTTACTAGAATAAAATGCTGTGTTACCACCATACATTTCACTGCCAGGTATTGAACCCCTGACTCTGCACAAAGGAATCAGAACAACATACCACTATGCCAAAGCATCAGTTTTATGAAAGAAAGGAAAACTGAAACTTAAACAGTTACCATTTAGTGAATTCAGTTCTCACCATAGCTGTCAACCTCTTAGCACAAAATTATTTATTTTTATTTTTTATTTGACATTTTATGACCGGGTTGGTCCATCTGGGACGAGGCCCTTTTTCAGTAGAGACACAGGGAGAAAAGCTCCATAGTTAGAAAACATATACAAGCCTGAACAAAGCCAATAATGGGGGAATACAGTCCCCAAACATATTCAGTGAATACAGTTCTCACCATAGCTCTCAACCTCTTAGCAAAAAACACGTAGACAAAGCCAGTAATGGGGGAATACAGCCCCCAAACATATTCATTGAATACAGTTCTCACCATAGCTCTCAACCTCTTAGCAAAAAAACACGTAGACAAAGCCAGTAATGGGGGAATACAGCCCCCAAACATATTCAGTGAATACAGTTCTCACCATAGCTCTCAACCTTAGCACAAAAACCTGGACAAGGCCAATAATGGGGGAATACAGTCCCAAAAATAGGGACAAATTTCAAATACCCATGTTATAAACTTAGAAAATCGCTAGAATAAAAAATGGTGTGTTACCATGTACTTTCTGAAGAATATGAAGTCTGAAATTCAAATGCCTGTTATTTTTATTTATTTAACATTTGTTAACCAGCAAAGTCTGACTTGGAACAAAAGCCAATACACCAAGAATCAAACCAGAGAACCTGTAGCAGTCAGGCAATAATGATACCAGTGCACCACTGCACTATAGACTGTGTAAGGTAACACAAATACAGAAACCACAGATTTTATGAGGAACAGACAGAACAAATATGAGGCAAAAATCTGCAAATTTTTTGCAAATGGTGGTGAGTAGGGAATTCAGGCCCTTGTCACCTAAAACTAAGGTACAGCATTCAAGCCTGAGGTATTCTCCACCCACCATCATGTGTTCTGTCTAGCCACCAGTATACAGCAACTGGGGCATTTCACAGACAATCTGGTAATAATATACTTACCTGGGTCCAGGACCTTTTGGACTGCTGCTGAATCAGTCTGGAGCTCTGTGCATGCTCTGGACTGGTTCAGCAGCAGTCTGTATGTTGGAAATGCTGCAAATGTGCATTCACAAAGTTCTGTGATTTTTGTCCTCCTTTTTTAATGTTTTTGTCTTCTTTCTTCTACAACTGGGGTCCTTTTTCTTTGTTTTACAGCTGGTGGGGCTACAGTCCTGTAGCCCAATAGCACGGGCCGTCCCTGGATAACAGACCTGGTGACAAAAAGACTTGCAGATGCTGTCCTCCTAAAAAATAATTGAGCAGGATGATCCAGGTGATAGTTCTGCTGTTTCATGGGGTGAGATATTTTTTTGGAAGTGCTGATAATGGTAATGTGGAAAAGGAACCAGGTGATGTGCCATCAGAAATGCAGCAGTTAAAACATGACAGAAAGTAAACGAGGAAAGCAGCAACAAACTGAGAAGGGGTCTGATTTTGTGGCAGGAGATAATGCAGTAACTAAAACGTATGCAGCAGTGCCAGCAGGCGAAAAGGAGAACAGCAACAACCTGTAAGTAAAACTGTTTTTAAAAAGAAGAGAAGACCAGCTGTAAGAATAAGGAAACAAATGACACTGTAATAGACAGATATTATGAATAGGACAATTTGGTAACTGTTCTGGGTTTTAAAGCCCAAGAAGTTTGGTCTTTAATACATATTGGGACAGAGACTTTTTGTGACTTAACATTTGAAACGGATTGGCTGATGATGACATTTCTGGAACTGTGTAACAAAAAAGGGCATTTACCAATGGAACAATTATTTTTTTCTTTCAGTAACATAAATGTTAAAAAATCTGACTTTGCAGTTTAGAACTGATGAACTGAACTGGAAGAAGACAATGTTAAAAATGTGTGCAGTGTCTGTGTATGGAATGGAAGGTGGAGATTGGAAGCTGTTTTGAAATTTGAAAAAAGAAATACAGTGAAACACTTGCCAAGGGTTATTTTTATGGCTGGTCATATAGGGACATTAAGATATGCTGGCCAGCCTAAATCATGTTATTTTTGTGGGGACTTTCTTATTTAATTAATGATTGTGACAAGGTGCAATATAACCAGTGTGGGGAGAAAGGACATACAGCAAGGAGACGTGTGCCTGAATGCAGGCTGTGTAAAAATGATGGATTGCCCAAGAGCAAACAGTAGATAATGAAAACAATGAAGGGGAAGAAAACACACACAAGGAAGGACAGTAAGAGCCTGGTGGAGAGGGTGAACTACAGGAAGAAGAAACTGTAGAAGAAGAAACAATATGGAGGGGAAAATGAGGAGACACAGCGGATGCAAGAAAAGAGGTCAGAAGGGTTGATACCAATATTTTTGAAGTTCTAGCCAATGAAGAATCTGATTAAGAGTATCAAGGATTATTTGTGTAGAAATTTAGGAAAAAATATTCAGTTGGAGAAAAATAAAAATAAGAAAATGAAACTTAAAAAAATATTTCTCCAAAACCTAAAAATGAAGGAGAAGCAATGATTTTTAGAGTGCTTTTAGTAAATGTGAACAGTATTACTAACACTGTAAGAAGGTTAGGGATACTGGAATGGTGTGCTAAACGTGACAATGGATGTTATTCTGTTAGAGGACGTAAGATTCATGACAAGTGACAAAAGACTTCAAAAAGAAAAACTGTGAGGGTGGAAATATAATATGGAACTTGGGAAGTGAACATTGATCTAGAGTAACTGTGTTGTGTAAAAAAAGTGAAAATACTACATGTAACATTGGTAAGGATGGGAAGGTTAACTGTTGCAGATGTCAGGGGGAGAGAACATGTTTATAGAATTATATATATGCATATATAACCAGCAAGGAAAGAGAGAATCTGTTTCATCAAATATTAGACGGTGGTAGTTAACATGAAATTTATAATTGCAGGGGGCTTTAATTGTGGTTTAAGGTGAAAATGTGAAAAGGAAGGATGTAAAAATGCAGGAATTAATAAACTGTGGTAAACCAGATGTGTGAAACAAAGTCAATGGACTTACAGAAGTTGTCATTTGTATCTGAAATTATAAATTATTTTATATTACTGGAAGGCTTGTTAGCAGCAGATGGTAATGCAGTCGTTATGTTTTTTCTGAACATTTAGCAAAATGGATGGAGGTGATGGAAGAAAGAGAATATATTAAAATAGGAAATGGAATAAAAAGAATAAATGAGAAATTATGGGATAAAATTGGAGAGTGGGAAGTATTGTTATGGAAGGATCATATAACCATAAAAGACTTCTACAAAGAAACTGGTCTGTATGGTGGATTGAATTTAAAAACTAACATAAAGGTATTGTTTTATGGCAGGATGATGTAAGAAAGGAAGAGAAAGTAAAGTATGTGAACATGTGTAGGAATGTATTAATGACTTTAGAGAATAATATAAGAGAGTATTATGATATGGAAAAATATATAGAAGAAATTGAGAAAAAAATAAGGCATTACTGTTTAAGAAGAGATATTATTTACAAGGGGGAGGGAGGAGGTATCTGCATATTTGGGTAAAATAGTAAAAGACGATATTAATGTAATAAGGGAAATGAAAAATATAAAATGAGAGGTAAAAGAACACAAGAACAAATTATGAACATTGTAGTAGAGCATGTGAAAACATGTTAAGAGTAAAAAGAAGGAAAATAAAAGAGAATGAAAGTTAAAACAACTTCCAGAATGAGTTAAGGAAGAATTTGAAAAAGAAATTACTGTTAGTGAATTGAGTACCTAAGAAAGTAAATGTTAATTCAGTATAAGGCCCAGATGGTATAGGGTATGGAATGTACAAGAAATTAATGGATTGGCAAAGAAAGCATTTTGTAAATGTACTGAATGCACTGGTTGATGGAAGGGTTTGTGGTACAGAGAATAGCATTGCACCTCACATTGAGAGGTTCCCTGATTCGATTCTCAGCCTGAGTGCTTTCTGTGTAGAGTCTGCATGTCTTCCCTGTGTTCACCTGGGTTTCCTTCAGGTGATCTGGTATCCATGCAGAAGGTGGACTGGATACTCTAAATTGGCCATAGATGTGAGTATGCAAGTGAGCATATGGTGGGATGAACTACCATGGCAGGGCTAGCTACCTAGCTGTGTAAATCTTGGCTCTAGATGATTGTCACTGTTGAAGTGCACCCTGACCCCATGTGCAAAAACGGGAAAAGGGGGTTGTGGTTGGTTGTAATGGTATATTAAAATTTATACTGAAGAAGGATGAGAAGAATGAAATAAAAAGGAAGACTCTTCACACTAACACAAATTATATTTTTTATGAGAATAATACCGAGGAGAATGGAAGAAAGGATGAGGGAAATCATGGATGAAAGTATATAGGGTATAAAAGGGATGGCATGTCAAGCATTGTTATTAGTTGTGAGAGAAATTGGGGATATTCCGTGTAAAAGTGAGTATATGAAAGTTATAGTATGCAATATTAACAAGTCATCTGATACAGTAGGACATGATGCTTTGTGGGATGTCATAGAGAAGTATGGAATACATAATAGAAACAGGAGAGTGAGTATGTCAGCATATCATAATAATAGAGTGGGAGTGTCAGTGAATGGGTGGCTGACTGAAGACATGCACATGAAGTGTGGTATAACACAAGGATGTCCCATGACTGGAATACTGTGTGCAATTAAATGAATGTGTAAGAGAAGTAGCTTATAAAAGAAAAGATGCCAGATATGTGATGCAAAGGGAGGTGGAGAATCCAGTAGTATTGACATACACAGACAATATAGTTGTTGTTACTAAGAATTAAATATGGATGAGGGAAATGCTGATTTGTCTGAATGGATATTTAAAGGGAATGGGAATGACTTTGAATAAAGATAAAAGTAAGGGTTTAGGTGATATGGTGAAAATTGGGGATGCTTATTTTTCAGTGAATGAAGTGTCTACACTAGGGATAAATTTGGGAAAATGAGGTAGTTGTGATGCAATGGGAGGGTCTGATAAAAAAAGTGAAAGAAATATGTCTTCTGTGGAGGACATATAAATTAGCATTCAAGAAAAAGGTTTACCTGGTGAATACTGTATTAATGGGAAATAGCATATATGTCACATGTTTATATGATCCCAGAAAAATATGAAAAGGCAATTGTGTAACTAGTGTTTTCTTTCATAGGAGGTTCAAAATTTAACACAGTGAAATGTGGTGTATTGTATATGACTGAAGATAAAAAAGGGACTGAGGTAAATAAATACAGTCATTTATTCTGCTTCTTTAAACTTGTAAAGAGTATTAAAGTAGGCAAAGGAACAGAAAGAGAATTTAATAGTAAGAATCTTTAAATATAAGTACAAAATGTTCTGGGAGATGATAAGAATACGAAAAAGAGAAAAAGAATAAGCAAATTAAGAAATTAAAATTATCAAGAAAAATACTAACACGGCAAGAAAAATCAATAATACAGAGAAAGCTAGAAGGATGCAGTATAATACTGTGAAGAAGCAATCATATTATGTAAATCCATGAGGAAAATGTAACAGAAGAAGTGATTAAAGCCATTAAAGTAAGGAAAAAGTGGTGTGCCAAGATAGTAAAGTGTCAGGATTTCCAATAGAGACTGGTAATAAGGAAGTTAACAGTAAAGGATGATGTTATAAGAAAAATGAAAATAGTTAAAAAATAGAAATGAGTATATATATACCTGTAAATATGTAAATATATAAATAATGGGCCAGATTCAGGAAAGCTTACACGGAGTTCAAGAGTAGTGTAAGCCTCCGTGTAAGCCTCCCGATTCAGGTACAGCCCAAACCTCCATGTAAGAGACAGCTAACATGTCTCTTACACGGACTGGGCGTGGAAATGCTCAATACCTCATTTGCAGCTCAAAGATATGCAAATGAGGTATCTGAGCGATCCATGAAGCTGAAACCAGTCCGTGTAACGGACGTGTTAGCTGCAGAAATGTACTCAGCTGACAACTGAGTACATTTCTGCAAAATCAAAAACGGAGCTATGTCAGCTCCAAATAAAGGGTGCATATGTTTCATTAAGCATGCCAATGGCCAAATATGTGGCCATTGGCATGAAAAAGTGTTGCAAAAATATGTTATATAACTTTTTTTTTCGTGGGATTATGATGTGTAACTGCAGCGCACACCCGCAAACGGGGTGCGCTACCTAAAACTGAAAACCGAAGCTTATAAGCCCACAATTGTGGGATTAATGTATTACATGGAATGTCAATGGAGGGACTTGCAGACCAAAACAATATGGCCTCCGTTTAGTGGTTGTCAAGGGCGGGCAGCTCAGTGTAAGACATGCAACTAAGCATTACTAGGCAATCCTATGTAAATGAGGGTTACAATACTGAATCACACTGCCACATAGGTAATGAGCACTTTCTGAGTAGTGTAAGAGTTAGAGAAGGGGGAGGAACAGAGTAAGAGGTAGGTGACATCACAGGGGGGAAGGATAGAAACAAATGTACCAGATTGGAGGGCAATGTAATGTGACACATGACAGACAGACATCAGGGAGGGAGGTGTGTCCCAACAGAACACTAGGAAAGTCAAGAAATTGAAGGTTTACGCTATCCCTACACTCAAAGTTTCTTGATATACGTGCATGCGCGCATGTGCGCGCGTGTAAGGCAGGCTCAACATGTGGGAGCGTGTTGCAAACCGTTTACAATGGTTTGCGCGGGCATGCACGTGTGGAAGGCAGTGTGCGAGCGTTTTAACATGAATCAGCCAAGTTCACACCATGTAAGGATGTGTGCGCGCGTGTAACACCGTGTAGGGATGTGTGTGTGCGTTTAAGTAACTGTGAGCGTGCTTAAGCTGGTGTGCACATTGCTCCCCCTCAGGAAACAGAGAGGAAACAGGAAACAACTAAAATACACGGAAACTGCCAGAGGATACTGCTGCAGTTAATTGTTGGAAACAATTGGAAGCAGGCAATTATGCAGGCAGACTAGAAGCACAACCCAGCATTTAAAACACTGCAAAGAGCAGTGCAGGGTGTTTCTCACAAGAGATACTGCAAGAAAGTAAGCTATCAGAAGTGAAAACTGAAAAAAGCTGAACTCAGAGCAGAAATGCTAGGGGCTGCCATAGCTGTTATAATCAGGCAAAGGTGAATTGCTGAGGGTGGTGACAATGCAGATGCTGACAGACAACCCAGAGTGAGGAGAAGGAGAAGAGTATACAGGCCCAGGGTCACCTACCATGGGTTACATGAGCTGGAGATAGTAGAGCGCTACAGAGTGGACAGAGACCTTCTGCAGCAGATTGTTGAGCTGTGCAGGCCACATCTCACACACAGAACCAACAGAGGGGAACCCATCCCAGTGGAAACCAAGGTATGTGTTGGCCTAAGAATACTAGCAACAGGTACCTTCCAGAGACCAACTGGTGATATGATGGGGATATCACAGGCATCAGCCTCCAGGGTACTGCACCAGTTCCTGGATGCCATGTCAGCACATGTCGTGATCATATATATGTCCCTAATGACCGTGAGGTTGTGGCCAGCAATATCGTCTCTTCCAGCAAATAGCAGGATACCCTGAGGTGCTGGGTGCAATAGACTGCACGCACGTACGCATCAAAGCACCAGCCGGTGAGCGGGGTAGAGTCTACATTAACCGCAAGGGATACCCCTCCATCAACTGCCAGGTCGTGTGTGATGCCCAGGGCATAATAATGAATGTGTGTGCTGGCTGCCCTGGGAGCTACCATGATTCCCACATCTGGCATCTGACGCAGCTGTACCAATCATTTGCCAGTGGGGACTTCCCACACGGACACCTAGTGGGGGATGCAGGTTATGCACTTGAGCCGTGGCTGATGACACCCATCAGAAATGCACACACACCTGAACAGGAATGCCATAATGAGGCACACGCACAAACACGTAATGTCATATTGCGTGTGTTTGGGCTGCTCAAGTCATGGTTCGGTGTCTGGACACATCTGGTGGAGCCTTGCAGTACACACCAACTACATGTACCCAAATGGTCATGATATGTGCTATGCTACATAATATGATCCTGCGGAAACAGCTGCAGCAGGACCAGCACAGGACTGGGCCTAACATCCCCCCACCATTGCCAAGGCCACCACAGGCAGAGGGTGACTCGGAGGAGGAACAACCTGACCTTGTCCCAGTAGGCAGAAGGAGGCGTGCCCAGTATGCCCTGGCCTTGGCAAAGAGGCAACGATAGCACATACACTTGGTCAGTAGGAACACTGGGACTGATACCGCTCTGACTCACTCATATAGCAACAGGGATGCCTAACATGACACAACCTGCTTCCAAACATGTACAGGAGTGTAGTATGTGCATCCGACAGAGGCAGCCCTGCAGCACCACCTGAGGCATGAATGCCATGTGTTAAGTAATGTAATACCGTGTACCATATGCACACCTGAGGACCCGACTAACATCCACCCTCACCAATCATAAACCACAAAAAACACAAACCTACCTCATAGGTACCACAAGGGATAGGAACCTAGATGTAATGCTACCCAATGCCATAAGTATAAATGCGTGCAGTGTAAACGCACACAGTATAGAGAATGTAGATATCAGTGCTGTAATAGAAAACAGGGTCAAAGCCCACATCAGCACCCTGACACTACCAGGTCACACCTCTGTCCTAATAGCAGGAACTGCCCCAGGCCTACTCTGGCAACGTGAGTGTCAAACGAAATATTACTGTCAACCCAGGTGCCCAGGTCCCTGATAACCTCTTCTGTGCTTAGAGGATTGCCACCTATATGGGAACTAGGGTTAACCCTGTTGTTCCCGAAGGGTATGACTATGCATTGTTTAGCGTTTAACGTAAAGCCATGGCTCTGGCACCAGTTATCTGTGTCTATGAGACCCTTCTGAAGGATGTCTGTGTCAGATGGGTTTCCAACTATGGTTCCCAGTTTGCAGTCATCTTCAAACTTTGTCAGCCATAATCCTCCTGTGTTTGCTTGTACTTCTGAAAAGTAGATGCTGAACAAAAGTGGACCCAGGACTGAGCCCTGTGGGACACCACTTGTGACAGTTCTGGAGTGTGACATGGCACCAGCAACTTTGACCCTGTGTGTTCTGTCACTTAGCCAGTTTGCAACCCATCCTGTGATGTATGGGTTCACATTTAAGCTGGTGATGTTTTCAATGATACCCGAGTGGGGTATTGTGCCGAAAGCCTTTGCCAGGTCAAGGTAGGCTGTGTGGACTGCCTTGCCCACGTCAATGGCCTGGGTGACTGTCTTGAAAAAGTCAACCAAGTTTAAAAGGCATGATCTGCCCTTGACAAAGCCAAACTGAATTGGATCCAACATCTGCAAGTCCCCTATGTCTTCATTTATTATTCCCATTATGATCCTCTCCATAGCTTAGCAGACCAGGCTTGTCAAGCTGATGGGATGGTAGTTTCCGGGGTTGGTGGAGGCACCTCCTTTGTGAAGTGAGTCCACCATTGCCGTATGCCACTCCTTGGGCACATATCCTGAGGTGAGGCTAAGATTAAACAGCTGCCCTAACTGTGGGTGTAATTCCTCATTGAGTTCATGGAGCACACAACTGGGGACACCATCTGGTCCCATGGATAAAGTGTTTTCCGCCTTGGATAGAGCAGTTCTCACCCCAGCATTGGAGATGTTTGGGGGGCTACAATCCTCTGGTATAGATACCCCTCCAGTTGGGGGGAGGGGGGGAAATCTGCACTGAACCTGTCAGCCAGTATGTTGGCAATGTCTGTAGGTTCAGTGATATTTACATCATTCCGAACTAAGTCCTGAGCGGGTTTACTCTCAAAACTTGCCTTGGATGATTGTATGGGGGAACCCAGTGTTTTACTCATAATGAGCAGGGGTGTCTTCCCTTCTATGGATTTCGCTCTATCTTGTAGTAGCTCCTTCCTTTTGTTGTAGAGCTTGTTTATGGCTGGGGTCCACCAGACTGGATGCTTGCCTGTGGTACAAAGAGTCTTTGTTTTGTTTGGGATTGCCTGATCCATGCAGTCCTGGAGGTGCTGGTAGAAGGCATTTGTAAGTGATACAGCAGCTTGGGTAATGGTGTCCGCTGCCTTGGGGGCCTTGAAAGAGACCACACCAGTCCTTAGAAATGTGAAGTCGGCATTTGAGAAGGTCTTCACTGTTTGTTTTTCTATCTGGGGTGTGGGTGGGATGTGGACTTCCACTGAGATTAGTTCATGATCTGATCTCACCAATGATGGGTATACTTCTGGTGTTGAACAGTGTGACCCCATGTTCGTGATGATGAGTTCTAGTATGTTGTCTCCACTTGTGGGGATGGTGACCAGTTGTTCCATGGCATTTGAGTGTATGAACTCTTGGAACCTTTGGGTTAGAGTGTTGGGGCTTGATTAGTGATCCCAGTCTATATTTGGATAGTTGGAATCACCCAGTATGATGGTGTTTGGAGATACATTTATCCCTCCAGTGTTTTCAGGACAGCTGTGTGAGGTACCTGAGTTTGAGAGGGTGGCATGTAACATGCTACAAACTGCAGAGCAGTCTTGCCTATGGTTACTGGCACCTGGATGGTCTCCGATGCATCGTGTGTTGCCACCAACCTTGAGGTGAGGGTGTCCTTGATGAATATGGACACCCACCCTCCTTTCTTGGTGTTGTCCGGATTTTGGTGCCGGAACACATGATATGAGGTAACACCTGATAGTGCCGGGGTGCTGTCAGAAGCCGTGAACCAGGTTTCAGGCACAGCACAGACATCAATGTGCTACATACTGAGAAGGGCATCGAGTGTGTGCAGCTTGAGGTTGAGACCTCTGGCATTGAGCAGCATTACCCTTAGTTTCTTTCCTTTCCTGTGTTCTAGGGTGGTAGGTGTAGAATCTGATTCTTGCATAAAAAAGGCACAATGGGGGTGGCAAGAGCATCAGCTGAAATCCGGAAGCCCAGGGGTGACAGTTGCAAGCTGTCCCTTGCAAATCAGCGTGACCTGTCCAGCATGTTATCCCAGGCAGACAGACATTGGACTCCCTTTGAATGACACCATAGTTTAAGCAAATTATTACAGCTGATCATCTTGTCTCTGTTTATGTGGCATCATACTTGGTGAAGGTAGGATACTGCTCAAGGTCAGGGTCATACCTGCCTGGCCTACATAATCAGAGGGATCCTCTATGTCTCTTTCCATGTAGTTCAGGGGGGTACATCTCAGGTCGTTCACACCAGCATGGATAATGACTGGGTCAGACTTGTACTTGCAGTTGAGTGACCTGAGTGCTTGCATTATGTGGTGGATTCCAGTGCCCGATAGGCAGCTTACTGTGACCTCCTCCATACTCGATCTGGTGAGCGGGACGTCAGTGTGTCTGACTATGGAGTCACCTATGACAAGTGTGTCTGGCATTGTGTTTGGCCTTAAGGGCTGTGACTGTTTGGCACACTGACTCTGTGGTCTATGTGTTGCATGTGCTGTGCCCTGTGGAGGCAGTTGTGTGGGTGTCTGCTGTGGTGGCCGCTGCTGTTTGGGTAGAATTCTGATCAGAGCCTCCGAGTATGTCTTTGTGTGTCTATGTGTATGATTTTAAGTTGTGATAGTGCTATGTGAGACTGGGTTTGTGATGTGTGTGGTTACCTTCACCTTCTCTCTGGTCTTGCTAGTCCTATGTTGAGAGAGCTCAGCCTCCACTTTGGCTATATAGTTGCATCTCTCACATGTATGTGTGTTTTATGGGAGAAGGAGAGGGTTGTCAGTGTACATGAGGCAATTGTAACATCGCCTCAATATTCCCAGGTTCACCAGATGAGCAGGAGAGGACACTAGCAACTGATCCCTAGACATGCTAGAAGGAATAGACAAAACAATGTTGGAATACAGGGAGATATCAAGCCCCCCAAACCACATCATAGTGCTTGACTGACAATACCTGCACATACACCATAGTTTCATAGTGTCATAGTTTACTAGTAGGCTATCTGCCCTAGTGCATGTATATGCCTAGCCATAGTGATGTGGCTATTGCCACCCCTTATAGTGGTAATAAGTGTACAGAATAGATTCCGAATATTGTGCCTCTGACTTAGTAGTGACACATTATGACCCCCTTAAATAAATGACTGTGCCTCTGTCTAGTCTGTGCCTCTGTCTCACATGCAGTTGTCCAGATGTCTCTTGAAGAGAGTCAGTGAGGGACTCTGTCTAACATGAACTGGGATACTCTGCTAGAGTGTGAGATGCCTCTGAGTTATGACTCTGTCCCTCCAGCATGTCCTATACATGTATGTGCTGAGGTTCAAATCTTCAGCTCTCATGGTTCTGGTGGATTTGGATTGCTTGCAGTGGAGCATGTCCAACAAATCCTGATTGGGCATGGTCTTGTATGTCAGGCATAGGTCACCTGTAAGTATGCGGTATGACACTGAATAAAGCTGGGTTTCCTCTATTCTGGAAGCATATGACATGTGTTGTAGACCACTGATCTTCATGGTAAGGTACTTTTGGGGTCTCTCCAGCTGTTGCAAGTGCTGGGTGAGGTACATACCAAATGGGGCTTTGTATTCAATCATGGGCCTGATAAGAGAGAAGTATAGTGGTACAATGACCTCCTATGATCTGGATGGAAAACCCTCCATGATAAGGTGGGCAAGATAGAAAGTCTTTCTAACCACTTTGGCAACATGGGTGTCAAACGAGATGTCACTATCTACACGTGTCCCCAGGTGTCTGATTTGTTTTCTGTGCTCAGTGGGTTGCTGTCTATGTATTGATCTGTGGGTACTTTGTTCCTCCCAAAGGGGATGACTACACATCAGTTGCATTCAGTTTCAGGCCATGAGTCTGGCACAAGCTATCCGTCTTTGTGACGGCATTCTGTAGGATGTGTGCGCCGGCTGATGTATTCACTATGGTGCCTAGGTGGCAGTCATCTGCAAACTTTGTCAGCCACAACCCTCCTATGTTTGCTTTCACATCTGAAAAGTAAATACCAATTAAGAGGGGTCCCAGGACACATACTTGTGGGACACCACCTGTGACTGGCTTTGAATCTGACAAGGCACCTGCAATGTTGACTTTATGGGTTCTGTTTCCTAGCCATTTTGCAACCTATCCTGTGACATATGGTGTTATATGTCAGCTGTTGAGCTTGTCTATGATGCCTGAGTGGGGTATTGTGTCACAGGCCTTAGCCAAGTGCAGGTAGGCTGTGTGGACTGCGTAGCCCTCATCAATGGCCCTACTGACAGTTTCATAGTAGTCAACTAGGTGCAAAAGGCAGGATCTGCCCTGTACAAAGCTGAACTGGGTGGGATCAAGGGTCTGTAGGTCAGCAATGTCTCTGTGTAAGAGCTCCATAATGACTCTTCCCATAGCTTTGCAGACAAGGCTGGTTAAGCTTGTGTGGTGGTAGTTGCCATGGTCTGTGGAGGCATCTCCTTTGTGGAGTGGGACCACTGTTGCCGTACGCCAGTGTTCAGGTACATATCCTGTAGCAAGGCTGAGGTTAAATAGCATTTGTATATATGGGTCCAGCTCCTTCTGGAGTTCACATAGCATGCAACCGGGGATACCATCAGGTCCCATTGATGCTGTGTACTTGTCTTTGCTGAGTGCGGCTCTCACATGGACATCCAAGATGACAGTGAGGTTACATACAGCTGGGATAACTACCTTCTTTTGGGGGTGAGGGAGGGGGTAAATCGCACTGAAGCTGTCCGCCGGAATGTTGCCAATATCTGTCAGGTCACTGGAATATATGTTGTTGTGTACCAACTCTGAGCATATCTGAGGGTTCCCAACCAGGTGTCTGACATAACTGAAGAAAGCAGTGTGTTTACCTTCATTGTCTTTGGTGATTTATGTCCCCAAGTTGACCTTGCATGTCTTTATGAGATAATGTAGCTTTCTACTAGTGCTAATCACAGCTGTCTTCCCTTTGGAGATGTAGCTCTGTCTTGCATTAGTATCCCTTATCTGTTATACAGTTTGTTTATGGCTGGGGTCCACCAGACAGGCCACTTTCCCTTTCTGGAGAGGGTCCTGCTTTTATTTGTGATTGCATAGTCCATGCTTTCTGACATCTAGCTAAGGGGAGGTCATTGTGGTTCTGCAGTTATCTTTCATCAGCATTAGAAATGACCACAACAGCCCCTGTGGGGTGTACCTCATGCAGACACATCCAGCAACTGTAAAGTCCACAACAGTACCTCACCAGGAGTATGAAAGAGCTGGAACACATGTAATGTGTCGCCTGATTAAACAGAGTGCAGCTCCACACACTGCCATGCTGTCCACCCAGACGCAAGCTGTGCCTGATGTATAAAGCCATGTCCAAGCTGGAATCAATGCATATGCTGCACCTTGTACAATCTGAATGGCAGGGAGCTATGCACATGAGGGACCTGAACCCCAGCCCTGACATACATAGGACAGGCTGTACTGCATTATCCATAACACAGAAGCCACCCCCACGCATGAGTAAACTACCAGTACAGGTTATCCGTAAAGTCACTCATTGATTCCCCTCAACAGGAATCCTAATGAGTGGATGGGAGATGGTAGGTTTACCCTGGGTATCAATGTTATGTTACAGGTAGACAGAGGCACAGTATACTAAACAAGACATATGTCATTGCAAACTACACTTACAATGTGTTGACGGACAAACACACTCTCCGACTAGCATTAGAAATGGCCTAGGGCACATCGGTAGTGTTTGCCAATGTACACCCATGTTGTGGAATACACTACTGATGTTGGATGAGGCTGTTGTAAGTAGTTCACATCTGAACATAATGCAACATGGTCAGATAGGTTCATAGGTACATAGGTTTATACTAGGCTATCTTCCTAAAGCAGGTATAAGCCTAGCCCAGAGTTTGTTGGCGACACCACCCCTTATATGGAAACAGTACTGTGCCCATTATTTTGTCGTGCCTCTCTCCAGCAGTGACACAGTGACGATCCCGGTTAAACGTATGACCTCCCATCCACAGGACAAGATACCTCTTGAACACAGCCAGCAAGGTGCTCTGCCTCACATGGACCGGGATTGTATTCCACAGCATAGGAGTCTCCGAAAGTGATAACTCCATCCCTCCAACATGTCCAACGTACATCCATGCTAAGGTGTAAGTCACTTGCACTAGTGGTTCAGGTGGATCTGCCGATTCTGAGGTGGAGCATGTCCATTAATCCCTGTTTGGACATGGCCTTGCATGTCAGGCACATGTCACCTCTAAGCAGACGGTATGTGACTGAATAGAGCGGGAGTGTCTTCAATCTGGCAGCATATGACAGATGTTGGGGTTCCTTTATCCTTTAGGTGGGGGACATTCAGGGTGTCTCCAATTGCTGCAGATGTTGGGTGAGATACATCATGTACTCGATCACCGGTCTGATAAGTGAAGAGTACAGGGGAACAATGACCCACTAGATCTGGATGTGAATCCCATCCTGATCAGGTGGGCAATGTAGAAGGTCTGTCTAGCCACTTTAGCAACGTGAGTGTCAGAAGAACGGCGACTGTCAACCTGGGTCCCCAGGTCCACGATAACCTCCTCTGTGCTTAGAGGATTGCCACCTATATGGTAGCTTGGGTTACCTTGCTTTTCCCGAAGGGTATGTCTACACATGTTGTGCACTTTGACTTCAGGTCATGGCTCTGGCACCAGCTATCAGTTACCGTGAGTCCCTTCTGAAGGATATCCGTGTCTGATGCACTGTCCACTATGGCGCCCAGTGTGCAGTCATCTGCAAACGTTGTCAGCCAAAGTCCTCCCATGTTGGCCTTGTACTTCTGAGAAGTACATGACAAACAATAGGGGGCCAAGGACTGAGCCCTGTGTGACACCACCTGTGACCAGCCTGGAGTCTAACATAGTGCCAGCAACTCTAACCCTGTGGGTCCCGCCCTTAAGCCAGTTTGCAACCCATCTTGTGACATATGGGTTTACATTTCAGTTGTTAGGGTTTTCCACAATACCTGAGTGGGGTATTGTGTTGAAAGTGTTTGCAAGGCCAAGGTAGGCTGTATGGACTGCCTTTCCCTCAACAATGGCCTAAGTGACCGTTTTGAAGATGTCAACCGAGTACAAAAGGCATGATCTGCCCTTGACCAAGCCAAACTGGGACGGGTACAATGTCTGCATGTCCCCTATTTATTGTTTATGAGCTCAATTATGATCCTCTCCATAGCTTTGCAGACTAGACTTGTTAAGCTTATGGGGCAGTAATTACCAGGGTCCATAGAGGCACCGCTTTGTGCAGATTTGCACAACTGGACCCTAACCAAGCTGTTGTGCACACTATGGAAATGTAAAGCAGTGATAGGACTAAATCCCAGGATACTGACCACCACAGTGAAAGTACTGAACCACTACACTATACAGTACTACAGTGTTAGGTCAGTATGAACGGATGTTGACAATTGTGTGCAAAGTATCCCATGCAAAACCTGCAGGCACATTATACTCCCTGTTGTGTTCACACAAAAAGCATTTGGACAGTAACTACACAACATGGCACAGAACACACAACCATAAACTGGAGGTATTTGTTGAAGGTCACACTCATCCACAAATGTGATGGGCTGCAGAGTTCAACATATGGAAAGCCCACACTGGGCATGCTCACACACTTAGATAAATGAGAGTGGTACAGAGAATAGCATTGCACCTCACATTGAGAGGTTCCTGATTTCTCAGCCTGAGTGCTTTCTGTGTAGAGTCTGCATGTCTTCCCTGTGTTCACCTGGGTTTCCTTCAGGTGATCTGGTATCCATGCAGAAGGTGGACTGGATACTCTAAATTGGCCATAGATGTGAGTATGCAAGTGAGCATATGGTGGGATGAACTACCATGGCAGGGCTAGCTACCTAGCTGTGTAAATCTTGGCTCTAGATGATTGTCACTGTTGAAGTGCACCCTGACCCCATGTGCAAAAACGGGAAAAGGGGGTTGTGGTTGGTTGTAATGGGATATTAAAATTTATACTGAAGAAGGATGAGAAGAATGAAATAAAAAAGGAAGACTCTTCACACTAACACAAATTATATTTTTTATGAGAATAATACCGAGGAGAATGGAAGAAAGGATGAGGGAAATCATGGATGAAAGTATATAGGGTATAAAAGGGATGGCATGTCAAGCATTGTTATTAGTTGTGAGAGAAATTGGGGATATTCCGTGTAAAAGTGAGTATATGAAAGTTATAGTATGCAATATTAACAAGTCATCTGATACAGTAGGACATGATGCTTTGTGGGATGTCATAGAGAAGTATGGAATACATAATAGAAACAGGAGAGTGAGTATGTCAGCATATCATAATAATAGAGTGGGAGTGTCAGTGAATGGGTGGCTGACTGAAGACATGCACATGAAGTGTGGTATAACACAAGGATGTCCCATGACTGGAATACTGTGTGCAATTAAATGAATGTGTAAGAGAAGTAGCTTATAAAAGAAAAGATGCCAGATATGTGATGCAAAGGGAGGTGGAGAATCCAGTAGTATTGACATACACAGACAATATAGTTGTTGTTACTAAGAATTAAATATGGATGAGGGAAATGCTGATTTGTCTGAATGGATATTTAAAGGGAATGGGAATGACTTTGAATAAAGATAAAAGTAAGGGTTTAGGTGATATGGTGAAAATTGGGGATGCTTATTTTTCAGTGAATGAAGTGTCTACACTAGGGATAAATTTGGGAAAATGAGGTAGTTGTGATGCAATGGGAGGGTCTGATAAAAAAGTGAAAAGAAATATGTCTTCTGTGGAGGACATATAAATTAGCATTCAAGAAAAAGGTTTACCTGGTGAATACTGTATTAATGGGAAATAGCATATATGTCACATGTTTATATGATCCCAGAAAAATATGAAAAGGCAATTGTGTAACTAGTGTTTTCTTTCATAGGAGGTTCAAAATTTAACACAGTGAAATGTGGTGTATTGTATATGACTGAAGATAAAAAAGGGACTGAGGTAAATAAATACAGTCATTTATTCTGCTTCTTTAAACTTGTAAAGAGTATTAAAGTAGGCAAAGGAACAGAAAGAGAATTTAATAGTAAGAATCTTTAAATATAAGTACAAAATGTTCTGGGAGATGATAAGAATAAAAAAGAGAAAAAGAATAAGCAAATTAAGAAATTAAAATTATCAAGAAAAATACTAACACGGCAAGAAAAATCAATAATACAGAGAAAGCTAGAAGGATGCAGTATAATACTGTGAAGAAGCAATCATATTATGTAAATCCATGAGGAAAATGTAACAGAAGAAGTGATTAAAGCCATTAAAGTAAGGAAAAAGTGGTGTGCCAAGATAGTAAAGTGTCAGGATTTCCAATAGAGACTGGTAATAAGGAAGTTAACAGTAAAGGATGATGTTATAAGAAAAATGAAAATAGTTAAAAAATAGAAATGAGTATATATATACCTGTAAATATGTAAATATATAAATAATGGGCCAGATTCAGGAAAGCTTACACGGAGTTCAAGAGTAGTGTAAGCCTCCGTGTAAGCCTCCCGATTCAGGTACAGCCCAAACCTCCATGTAAGAGACAGCTAACATGTCTCTTACACGGAAGCTGGAAATGCTCAATACCTCATTTGCAGCTCAAAGATATGCAAATGAGGTATCTGAGCGATCCATGAAGCTGAAACCAGTCCGTGTAACGGACGTGTTGCAGAAATGTACTCAGCTGACAACTGAGTACATTTCTGCAAAATCAAAAACGGAGCTATGTCAGCTCCAAATAAAGGGTGCATATGTTTCATTAAGCATGCCAATGGCCAAATATGTGGCCATTGGCATGAAAAAGTGTTGCAAAAATATGTTATATAACTTTTTTTTTTAGGGGATTATGATGTGTAACTGCAGCGCACCAGCATAAGCGGGCGCTACCTAAAACTGAAAACCGAAGCTTATAAGCCCACAATTGTGGGATTAATGTATTACATGGAATGTCAATGGAGGGACTTGCAGACCAAAAACAATATGGCCTCCGTTTAGTGGTTGTCAAGTGGGGGAAGCTCCGTGTAAGACATGCAACTAAGCATTACTAGGCAATCCTATGTAAATGAGGGTTACAATACTGAATCACACTGCCACATAGGTAATGAGCACTTTCTGAGTAGTGTAAGAGTTAGAGAAGGGGGAGGAACAGAGTAAGAGGTAGGTGACATCACAGGGGGGAAGGATAGAAACAAATGTACCAGATTGGAGGGCAATGTAATGTGACACATGACAGACAGACATCAGGGAGGGAGGTGTGTCCCAACAGAACACTAGGAAAGTCAAGAAATTGAAGGTTTACGCTATCCCTACACTCAAAGTTTCTTGATATCGTGCATGGCGCGTATGTGTAAAACAGGCTCAACATGTGGGGGCGTGTTGCAAACCGTTTACAATGGTTTGCGCGGGCATGCGTGTGGAAGGCAGTGTCGCGGCGTTTTAACATGAATCAGCCAAGTTCACACCATGTAAGGATGTGTGCGTGGCGTGTAACACCGTGTAGGGATGTGTGTGTGCGTTTAAGTAACTGTGGCGTGCTTAAGCTGGTGTGCACATTGCTCCCCCTCAGGAAACAGAGAGGAAACAGGAAACAACTAAAATACACGGAAACTGCCAGAGGATACTGCTGCAGTTAATTGTTGGAAACAATTGGAAGCAGGCAATTATGCAGGCAGACTAGAAGCACAACCCAGCATTTAAAACACTGCAAAGAGCAGTGCAGGGTGTTTCTCACAAGAGATACTGCAAGAAAGTAAGCTATCAGAAGTGAAAACTGAAAAAAGCTGAACTCAGAGCAGAAATGCTAGGGGCTGCCATAGCTGTTATAATCAGGCAAAGGTGAATTGCTGAGGGTGGTGACAATGCAGATGCTGACAGACAACCCAGAGTGAGGAGAAGGAGAAGAGTATACAGGCCCAGGGTCACCTACCATGGGTTACATGAGCTGGAGATAGTAGAGCTACAGAGTGGACAGAGACCTTCTGCAGCAGATTGTTGAGCTGTGCAGGCCACATCTCACACACAGAACCAACAGAGGGGAACCCATCCCAGTGGAAACCAAGGTATGTGTTGGCCTAAGAATACTAGCAACAGGTACCTTCCAGAGACCAACTGGTGATATGATGGGGATATCACAGGCATCAGCCTCCAGGGTACTGCACCAGTTCCTGGATGCCATGTCAGCACATGTCGTGATCATATATATGTCCCTAATGACCGTGAGGTTGTGGCCAGCAATATGCGTCTCTTCCAGCAAATAGCAGGATACCCTGAGGTGCTGGGTGCAATAGACTGCACGCACGTACGCATCAAAGCACCAGCCGGTGAGCGGGGTAGAGTCTACATTAACCGCAAGGGATACCCCTCCATCAACTGCCAGGTCGTGTGTGATGCCCAGGGCATAATAATGAATGTGTGTGCTGGCTGCCCTGGGAGCTACCATGATTCCCACATCTGGCATCTGACGCAGCTGTACCAATCATTTGCCAGTGGGGACTTCCCACACGGACACCTAGTGGGGGATGCAGGTTATGCACTTGAGCCGTGGCTGATGACACCCATCAGAAATGCACACACACCTGAACAGGAATGCCATAATGAGGCACACGCACAAACACGTAATGTCATATTGCGTGTGTTTGGGCTGCTCAAGTCATGGTTCCGGTGTCTGGACACATCTGGTGGAGCCTTGCAGTACACACCAACTACATGTACCCAAATGGTCATGATATGTGCTATGCTACATAATATGATCCTGCGGAAACAGCTGCAGCAGGACCAGCACAGGACTGGGCCTAACATCCCCCCACCATTGCCAAGGCCACCACAGGCAGAGGGTGACTCGGAGGAGGAACAACCTGACCTTGTCCCAGTAGGCAGAAGGAGGCGTGCCCAGTATGCCCTGGCCTTGGCAAAGAGGCAACGCATAGCACATACACTTGGTCAGTAGGAACACTGGGACTGATACCCGCTCTGACTCACTCATATAGCAACAGGGATGCCTAACATGACACAACCTGCTTCCAAACATGTACAGGGAGTGTAGTATGTGCATCCGACAGAGGCAGCCCTGCAGCACCACCTGAGGCATGAATGCCATGTGTTAAGTAATGTAATACCGTGTACCATATGCACACCTGAGGACCCGACTAACATCCACCCTCACCAATCATAAACCACAAAAAACACAAACCTACCTCATAGGTACCACAAGGGATAGGAACCTAGATGTAATGCTACCCAATGCCATAAGTATAAATGTGCAGTGTAAGCACACAGTATAGAGAATGTAGATATCAGTGCTGTAATAGAAAACAGGGTCAAAGCCCACATCAGCACCCTGACACTACCAGGTCACACCTCTGTCCTAATAGCAGGAACTGCCCCAGGCCTACTCTGGCAACGTGAGTGTCAATCGAAATATTACTGTCAACCCAGGTGCCCAGGTCCCTGATAACCTCTTCTGTGCTTAGAGGATTGCCACCTATATGGGAACTAGGGTTAACCCTGTTGTTCCCGAAGGGTATGACTATGCATTGTTTAGCGTTTAACGTAAAGCCATGGCTCTGGCACCAGTTATCTGTGTCTATGAGACCCTTCTGAAGGATGTCTGTGTCAGATGGGTTTCCAACTATGGTTCCCAGTTTGCAGTCATCTTCAAACTTTGTCAGCCATAATCCTCCTGTGTTTGCTTGTACTTCTGAAAAGTAGATGCTGAACAAAAGTGGACCCAGGACTGAGCCCTGTGGGACACCACTTGTGACAGTTCTGGAGTGTGACATGGCACCAGCAACTTTGACCCTGTGTGTTCTGTCACTTAGCCAGTTTGCAACCCATCCTGTGATGTATGGGTTCACATTTAAGCTGGTGATGTTTTCAATGATACCCGAGTGGGGTATTGTGCGAAGCCTTTGCCAGGTCAAGGTAGGCTGTGTGGACTGCCTTGCCCACGTCAATGGCCTGGGTGACTGTCTTGAAAAGTCAACCAAGTTTAAAAGGCATGATCTGCCCTTGACAAAGCCAAACTGAATTGGATCCAACATCTGCAAGTCCCCTATGTCTTCATTTATTATTCCCATTATGATCCTCTCCATAGCTTAGCAGACCAGGCTTGTCAAGCTGATGGGATGGTAGTTTCCGGGGTTGGTGGAGGCACCTCCTTTGTGAAGTGAGTCCACCATTGCCGTATGCCACTCCTTGGGCACATATCCTGAGGTGAGGCTAAGATTAAACAGCTGCCCTAACTGTGGGTGTAATTCCTCATTGAGTTCATGGAGCACACAACTGGGGACACCATCTGGTCCCATGGATAAAGTGTTTTCCGCCTTGGATAGAGCAGTTCTCACCCCAGCATTGGAGATGTTTGGGGGGGCTACAATCCTCTGGTATAGATACCCCTCCAGTTGGGGGGAGGGGGGGAGAAATCTGCACTGAACCTGTCAGCCAGTATGTTGGCAATGTCTGTAGGTTCAGTGATATTTACATCATTCCGAACCAAGTCCTGAGCGGGTTTACTCTCAAAACTTGCCTTGGATGATTGTATGGGGGAACCCAGTGTTTTACTCATAATGAGCAGGGGTGTCTTCCCTTCTATGGATTTCGCTCTATCTTGTAGTAGCTCCTTCCTTTTGTTGTAGAGCTTGTTTATGGCTGGGGTCCACCAGACTGGATGCTTGCCTGTGGTACAAAGAGTCTTTGTTTTGTTTGGGATTGCCTGATCCATGCAGTCCTGGAGGTGCTGGTAGAAGGCATTTGTAAGTGATACAGCAGCTTGGGTAATGGTGTCCGCTGCCTTGGGGCCTTGAAAGAGACCACACCAGTCCTTAGAAATGTGAAGTCGGCATTTGAGAAGGTCTTCACTGTTTGTTTTTCTATCTGGGGTGTGGGTGGGATGTGGACTTCCACTGAGATTAGTTCATGATCTGATCTCACCAATGATGGGTATACTTCTGGTGTTGAACAGTGTGACCCCATGTTCGTGATGATGAGTTCTAGTATGTTGTCTCCACTTGTGGGGATGGTGACCAGTTGTTCCATGGCATTTGAGTGTATGAACTCTTGGAACCTTTGGGTTAGAGTGTTGGGGCTTGATTAGTGATCCCAGTCTATATTTGGATAGTTGGAATCACCCAGTATGATGGTGTTTGGAGATACATTTATCCCCTCCAGTGTTTTCAGGACAGCTGTGTGAGGTACCTGAGTTTGAGAGGTTGGCATGTAACATGCTACAAACTGCAGAGCAGTCTTGCCTATGGTTACTGGCACCTGGATGGTCTCCGATGCATCGTGTGTTGCCACCAACCTTGAGGTGAGGGTGTCCTTGATGAATATGGACACCCACCCTCCTTTCTTGGTGTTGTCCGGATTTTGGTGCCGGAACACATGATATGAGGTAACACCTGATAGTGCCGGGGTGCTGTCAGAAGCCGTGAACCAGGTTTCAGGCACAGCACAGACATCAATGTGCTACATACTGAGAAGGGCATCGAGTGTGTGCAGCTTGAGGTTGAGACCTCTGGCATTGAGCAGCATTACCCTTAGTTTCTTTCCTTTCCTGTGTTCTAGGGTGGTAGGTGTAGAATCTGATTCTTGCATAAAAAAGGCACAATGGGGGTGGCAAGAGCATCAGCTGAAATCCGGAAGCCCAGGGGTGACAGTTGCAAGCTGTCCCTTGCAAATCAGCGTGACCTGTCCAGCATGTTATCCCAGGCAGACAGACATTGGACCCCCTTTGAATGACACCATAGTTTAAGCAAATTATTACAGCTGATCATCTTGTCTCTGTTTATGTGGCATCATACTTGGTGAAGGTAGGATACTGCTCAAGGTCAGGGTCATACCTGCCTGGCCTACATAATCAGAGGGATCCTCTATGTCTCTTTCCATGTAGTTCAGGGAGGTACATCTCAGGTCGTTCACACCAGCATGGATAATGACTGGGTCAGACTTGTACTTGCAGTTGAGTGACCTGAGTGCTTGCATTATGTGGTGGATTCCAGTGCCCGATAGGCAGCTTACTGTGACCTCCTCCATACTCGATCTGGTGAGCGGGACGTCAGTGTGTCTGACTATGGAGTCACCTATGACAAGTGTGTCTGGCATTGTGTTTGGCCTTAAGGGCTGTGACTGTTTGGCACACTGACTCTGTGGTCTATGTGTTGCATGTGCTGTGCCCTGTGGAGGCAGTTGTGTGGGTGTCTGCTGTGGTGGCCGCTGCTGTTTGGGTAGAATTCTGATCAGAGCCTCCGAGTATGTCTTTGTGTGTCTATGTGTATGATTTTAAGTTGTGATAGTGCTATGTGAGACTGGGTTTGTGATGTGTGTGGTTACCTTCACCTTCTCTCTGGTCTTGCTAGTCCTATGTTGAGAGAGCTCAGCCTCCACTTTGGCTATATAGTTGCATCTCTCACATGTATGTGTGTTTTATGGGAGAAGGAGAGGGTTGTCAGTGTACATGAGGCAATTGTAACATCGCCTCAATATTCCCAGGTTCACCAGATGAGCAGGAGAGGACACTAGCAACTGATCCCTAGACATGCTAGAAGGAATAGACAAAACAATGTTGGAATACAGGGAGATATCAAGCCCCCCAAACCACATCATAGTGCTTGACTGACAATACCTGCACATACACCATAGTTTCATAGTGTCATAGTTTACTAGTAGGCTATCTGCCCTAGTGCATGTATATGCCTAGCCATAGTGATGTGGCTATTGCCACCCCTTATAGTGGTAATAAGTGTACAGAATAGATTCCGAATATTGTGCCTCTGACTTAGTAGTGACACATTATGACCCCCTTACGTAATTGAATAACATGACTGTGCCTCTGTCTAGTCTGTGCCTCTGTCTCATATGCAGTTGTCCAGATGTCTCTTGAAGAGAGTCAGTGAGGGACTCTGTCTAACATGAACTGGGATACTCTGCTAGAGTGTGAGATGCCTCTGAGTTATGACTCTGTCCCTCCAGCATGTCCTATACATGTATGTGCTGAGGTTCAAATCTTCAGCTCTCATGGTTCTGGTGGATTTGGATTGCTTGCAGTGGAGCATGTCCAACAAATCCTGATTGGGCATGGTCTTGTATGTCAGGCATAGGTCACCTGTAAGTATGCGGTATGACACTGAATAAAGCTGGGTTTCCTCTATTCTGGAAGCATATGACATGTGTTGTAGACCCCTGATCTTCATGGTAAGGTACTTTTGGGGTCTCTCCAGCTGTTGCAAGTGCTGGGTGAGGTACATACCAAATGGGGCTTTGTATTCAATCATGGGCCTGATAAGAGAGAAGTATAGTGGTACAATGACCTCCTATGATCTGGATGGAAAACCCTCCATGATAAGGTGGGCAAGATAGAAAGTCTTTCTAACCACTTTGGCAACATGGGTGTCAAGCGAGATGTCACTATCTACACGTGTCCCCAGGTGTCTGATTTGTTTTCTGTGCTCAGTGGGTTGCTGTCTATGTATTGATCTGTGGGTACTTTGTTCCTCCCAAAGGGATGACTACACATCAGTTGCATTCAGTTTCAGGCCATGAGTCTGGCACAAGCTATCCGTCTTTGTGACGCATTCTGTAGGATGTGCCGGCTGATGTATTCACTATGGTGCCTAGGTGGCAGTCATCTGCAAACTTTGTCAGCCACAACCCTCCTATGTTTGCTTTCACATCTGAAAAGTAAATACCAATTAAGAGGGTCCCAGGACACATACTTGTGGGACACCACCTGTGACTGGCTTTGAATCTGACAAGGCACCTGCAATGTTGACTTTATGGGTTCTGTTTCTAGCCATTTTGCAACCTATCCTGTGACATATGGTGTTATATGTCAGCTGTTGAGCTTGTCTATGATGCCTGAGTGGGGTATTGTGTCACAGGCCTTAGCCAAGTGCAGGTAGGCTGTGTGGACTGCGTAGCCCTCATCAATGGCCCTACTGACAGTTTCATAGTAGTCAACTAGGTGCAAAAGGCAGGATCTGCCCTGTACAAAGCTGAACTGGGTGGGATCAAGGGTCTGTAGGTCAGCAATGTCTCTGTGTAAGAGCTCCATAATGACTCTTCCCATAGCTTTGCAGACAAGGCTGGTTAAGCTTGTGTGGTGGTAGTTGCCATGGTCTGTGGAGGCATCTCCTTTGTGGAGTGGGACCACTGTTGCCGTACGCCAGTGTTCAGGTACATATCCTGTAGCAAGGCTGAGGTTAAATAGCATTTGTATATATGGGTCCAGCTCCTTCTGGAGTTCACATAGCATGCAACCGGGGATACCATCAGGTCCCATTGATGCTGTGTACTTGTCTTTGCTGAGTGCGGCTCTCACATGGACATCCAAGATGACAGTGAGGTTACATACAGCTGGGATAACTACCTTCTTTTGGGGGTGAGGGAGGGGGTAAATCGCACTGAAGCTGTCCACTGAATGTTGCCAATATCTGTCAGGTCACTGGAATATATGTTGTTGTGTACCAACTCTGAGCATATCTGAGGGTTCCCAACCAGGTGTCTGACATAACTGAAGAAAGCAGTGTGTTTACCTTCATTGTCTTTGGTGATTTATGTCCCCAAGTTGACCTTGCATGTCTTTATGAGATAATGTAGCTTTCTACTAGTGCTAATCACAGCTGTCTTCCCTTTTGGAGATGTAGCTCTGTCTTGCATTAGTATCCCTTATCTGTTATACAGTTTGTTTATGGCTGGGGTCCACCAGACAGGCCACTTTCCCTTTCTGGAGAGGGTCCTGCTTTTATTTGTGATTGCATAGTCCATGCTTTCTGACATCTAGCTAAGGGGAGGTCATTGTGGTTCTGCAGTTATCTTTCATCAGCATTAGAAATGACCACAACAGCCCCTGTGGGGTGTACCTCATGCAGACACATCCAGCAACTGTAAAGTCCACAACAGTACCTCACCAGGAGTATGAAAGAGCTGGAACACATGTAATGTGTCGCCTGATTAAACAGAGTGCAGCTCCACACACTGCCATGCTGTCCACCCAGACGCAAGCTGTGCCTGATGTATAAAGCCATGTCCAAGCTGGAATCAATGCATATGCTGCACCTTGTACAATCTGAATGGCAGGGAGCTATGCACATGAGGGACCTGAACCCCAGCCCTGACATACATAGGACAGGCTGTACTGCATTATCCATAACACAGAAGCCACCCCATGAGTAAACTACCAGTACAGGTTATCCGTAAAGTCACTCATTGATTCCCCTCAACAGGAATCCTAATGAGTGGATGGGAGATGGTAGGTTTACCCTGGGTATCAATGTTATGTTACAGGTAGACAGAGGCACAGTATACTAAACAAGACATATGTCATTGCAAACTACACTTACAATGTGTTGACGGACAAACACACTCTCCGACTAGCATTAGAAATGGCCTAGGGCACATCGGTAGTGTTTGCCAATGTACACCCATGTTGTGGAATACACTACTGATGTTGGATGAGGCTGTTGTAAGTAGTTCACATCTGAACATAATGCAACATGGTCAGATAGGTTCATAGGTACATAGGTTTATACTAGGCTATCTTCCCTAAAGCAGGTATAAGCCTAGCCCAGAGTTTGTTGGCGTACACCACCCCTTATATGGAAACAGTACTGTGCCCATTATTTTGTCGTGCCTCTCTCCAGCAGTGACACAGTGACGATCCCGGGTTAAACGTATGACCTCCCATCCACAGGTCAAGATACCTCTTGAACACAGCCAGCAAGGTGCTCTGCCTCACATGGACCGGGATTGTATTCCACAGCATAGGAGTCTCCAGTGATAACTCCATCCCTCCAACATGTCCAACGTACATCCATGCTAAGGTGTAAGTCACTTGCACTAGTGGTTCAGGTGGATCTGCCGATTCTGAGGTGGAGCATGTCCATTAATCCCTGTTTGGACATGGCCTTGCATGTCAGGCACATGTCACCTCTAAGCAGACGGTATGTGACTGAATAGAGCGGGAGTGTCTTCAATCTGGCAGCATATGACAGATGTTGGGGTTCCTTTATCCTTTAGGTGGGGGACATTCAGGGTGTCTCCAATTGCTGCAGATGTTGGGTGAGATACATCATGTACTCGATCACCGGTCTGATAAGTGAAGAGTACAGGGGAACAATGACCCACTAGATCTGGATGTGAATCCCATCCTGATCAGGTGGGCAATGTAGAAGGTCTGTCTAGCCACTTTAGCAACGTGAGTGTCAGAAGAACGGCGACTGTCAACCTGGGTCCCCAGGTCCACGATAACCTCCTCTGTGCTTAGAGGATTGCCACCTATATGGTAGCTTGGGGTTACCTTGCTTTTCCCGAAGGGTATGTCTACACATGTTGTGCACTTTGACTTCAGGTCATGGCTCTGGCACCAGCTATCAGTTACCGTGAGTCCCTTCTGAAGGATATCCGTGTCTGATGCACTGTCCACTATGGCGCCCAGTGTGCAGTCATCTGCAAACGTTGTCAGCCAAAGTCCTCCCATGTTGGCCTTGTACTTCTGAGAAGTACATGACAAACAATAGGGGGCCAAGGACTGAGCCCTGTGTGACACCACCTGTGACCAGCCTGGAGTCTAACATAGTGCCAGCAACTCTAACCCTGTGGGTCCCGTCCTTAAGCCAGTTTGCAACCCATCTTGTGACATATGGGTTTACATTTCAGTTGGTAGGGTTTTCCACAATACCTGAGTGGGGTATTGTGTTGAAAGTGTTTGCAAGGCCAAGGTAGGCTGTATGGACTGCCTTTCCCTCAACAATGGCCTAAGTGACCGTTTTGAAGATGTCAACCGAGTACAAAAGGCATGATCTGCCCTTGACCAAGCCAAACTGGGACGGGTACAATGTCTGCATGTCCCCTATATCTTTGTTTATGAGCTCAATTATGATCCTCTCCATAGCTTTGCAGACTAGACTTGTTAAGCTTATGGGGCAGTAATTACCAGGGTCCATAGAGGCACCGCCTTTGTGCAGATTTGCACAACTGGACCCTAACCAAGCTGTTGTGCACACTATGGAAATGTAAAGCAGTGATAGGACTAAATCCCAGGATACTGACCACCACAGTGAAAGTACTGAACCACTACACTATACAGTACTACAGTGTTAGGTCAGTATGAACGGATGTTGACAATTGTGTGCAAAGTATCCCATGCAAAACCTGCAGGCACATTATACTCCCTGTTGTGTTCACACAAAAAGCATTTGGACAGTAACTACACAACATGGCACAGAACACACAACCATAAACTGGAGGTATTTGTTGAAGGTCACACTCATCCACAAATGTGATGGGCTGCAGAGTTCAACATATGGAAAGCCCACACTGGGCATGCTCACACACTTAGATAAATGAGACATCTTTCACACAACATGCCATGGGAAGGCTGAACTGGGCATGCTCACACACTTAGTCCAACTGTTACTCCTAGCAACTGTGAAAACACACCAGAGGATGCTCATTCCCCTTTCTAGACACTGATCATGTAAGCACCCTATAAGTATATCAGGAGAAAAGGAATCTCCCAGTAATCTGAATAGCGCGCTTTGCTAATGCGTCCGTCTGTAGTGTCATAACATAGTGAGGTAGGGGTTTGAATCCAGCAAGTGTGTGTGAAGGGGGGTAAGTGTGTATGAAAGGAACATCCCTTTTGGCAACTGGGAAAACACACCAGAGGATGCTCATTCCACTTTCTAAACGCTGATGATGTCAGCACCCTATAAGTATATCAGGGGAAAGGAAAGCTCCCAGTAATGCAAATAGCGTACTGGGCTAATGCGTCCGTCTCTCGTGTCATAATATACTTAAATAGGGGTTTGAATCTGGCAATTGTGTGTATGAAAGGAACATTCTTTTTGGCAACTGGGAAAACACACCACAGGATGCTCATTCCACTTTCTAAACTCTGATGATGTCAGCACCCTATAAGTATATCAGGGGAAAGGAAATCTCCAAGTAATGCGAATAGCGTGCTGCGCTAATGCATCCATCTCTAGTGTCATAACATAGTGAGGTAGGGGTTTGAATCCAGCAAGTGTGTGTGAAGAGGGGTTAGTGTGTATGAAAGGAACATCCCTTTTGGCAACTGGGAAAACACACCACAGGATGCTCATTCCACTTTCTAAACTTTGATGATGTCAGCACCCTATAAATATATCAGGGGAAAAGAAATCTCCCAGTAAGGCGAATAGCACTCTGTGCTAATGCGTCTGTATCTGGTGTCATAACATAGTTAAATAGGGGTTTGAATCCAGCAAGTGTGTGTGAAGAGGGGTAAGTGTGTGTGTGTGTATGAAAAGAACATCCCTTTTGGCAACTGGGAAAACACACCACAGGATGCTCATTCCACTTTCTAAACTTTGATGATGTCAGCACCCTATAAGTATATTAGGGGAAAAAGAAATCTCCCAGTAATGCGAATAGCGCTCTGCGCTAATGAGTTCATATCTAGTGTCATAACATAGTTAAGTAGGGGTTTGAATCCAGCAAGTGTGTGTGAAGAGGGGTAAGTGTGTGTGTATGAAAGGAACATCCCTTTTGGCAACTGGGAAAACACACCACAGGATGCTCATTCCACTTTCTAAACTCTGATGTCAGCACCCCATAAGTATATCAGGGGAAAGGAAATCTCCCAGTAATGCGAATAACACACTGTGCTAATGCGTCCGTCTCTAATGTCAAAACATAGCTAGGTAGTGGTTTGAATGTGGCAAGTGTGTGTGAAGGGGGGTAAGTGTGTGTGTATGAAAGGAACATCCCTTTTGGCAACTGGGAAAACACACCACAGGATGCTCATTCCACTTTCTAAACTCTGATGATGTCAGCACCCTATAAGTATATCAGGGGAAAGGAAATCTCCCAGTGATGCGAATAGCGCACTCTGCTAATGTGTCCGTTTCTAGTGTCATAACATAGTTAGGTAGGGGATTGAATCCAGCAAGTGGCAAGTGTGTGTGAAGGGGGTGTAAGTATGTATGACTAAAATCCCCCTTTTGGTAACTGGGAAAACACACTGCAGGATGCACATACCCCTTTCTAAACGATATCACAATTATGTATGGCTTTTGATTACAGACATGCCACGTGTGTTTTGCCCACACAGAATGCCCATGTGTGCGGGTTGTCCCTCACAATAATGCATGACATTGATTAAACCAGTTATGGCAATGCACACATGATGTATGTGTGTGCCAAATACACATATGTACCTGTGACCTTCAATAGTTACCATGTGTGATGCCTGCCACATGTGAATACATGGTATTTGCACAGGGTAACATTATGACTGTGGTCTTCTGTGCAGGTGCTGCATGTGGGATGTGTATATACAGTGTGAGATGTAGATGCTATCAGCCTAGTAGTGAGGGATACACACCTGGTCTGGGGCATATAGTCTACCTGTTGTTGATGTACAGGTGCTGCATGTTTTCACCTGTTGTGGGAGTGGTAAGACGTTATTCCATAGCAATGCAGTGACCACATGCTAAGAACCGTTCAGCTAGGGTGTTGTAGCTACAGTAATTCATTAGCATTCAGTAATATGTCAGAATCCCTGGTGAGGGTCTGATGCCAACCAAGGTCAGGGTTCTACCAGCCTGTGTCACTTGCTCAGTGATCCCTTCCATGTTCCCTATCATGTATCCCAGTGAGGGACATCCCACATCAACTGTGGTGGCATGGACAATGACTGAGTCATATGTGTCCATGCATCTGACTGACCTGTATGCTTGTGTTATGTGGTGGACCACAGTGCCCCATGAGCATATCACTGTGACCTACACCTTGTCCAGCCTGGTGAGCATGTTCTCACTGTACTGGACAATAAAAGTACCTAACACAACTGCGGCAGTAGTGTTGTATAGCTGTACAGACTGTGCTTGTTTGGCACACAGGATTTGTGTGCTATGTGTTATGCGTGCTGTGTGCAGGCCTAATGTATGCCTGTGTGCCAGCTGCAGAGATGTCTGCCAGTCATGCAGGATGCTATCCTTAGGCTCCACAACTGGCCCGGTGTGTTTCCATGCTTGTATTGCTGGCCGTGTAGGTCCACATCAGACTGGTATTGCTGTCACTGTAGTATTTCATGCCACCCGACAGGTTATGCCAGTACTGGGTTCAGAGTGCTTAGTCCACAGTTTGGCCATGTGTTTCCATCTCATACATGTGTTGTACATCCATGGGTAGGGGATAGGGTTGACTGTGTACATGTGGCAGCTGTGACATTACTACATGACACACATATTCCACAACTGTACCATAGAGGTGACTGACAACTGACCTTTGCACATTCTACCATAGTATTGAGATTGCATTGGTGATTAACAGCACATAGGGCCAATGGTGAACAAGATACATAGGTCCATAGGTTCATACAGGGATGTCTGCCCAGGGCATGTATCCACCTAGCCAGAATGTGTGTGGCTTTCAACATGCATTGTAAATCTGTCTTGCTATGCCCTTTTCCAAGGTTAGTATACTGTGCCTCTGTCTCACGGTGACACATAAGTGATACCCAGGGTAACCCTACAATGTCACATCCAGTCATTAATATCACTCTTGAAGATAGTCACTGAGTCACTCTGCCTAACCTCTATTGGGATAATATTCAAGAATGAAGAGAGCCTCTGAGTTGTGAATGTGCCCCTCCAGCATGTCCTATGTATATCACTCCTGAGGTTCAAGTCTTTTAAGCATGTATCCTGATGGGATCTGGATATTCTGAGGTGCAGCATGGCCATTAAGTGAGGGTTTGACATGGCTTTATATGTCAGGCACAGATTGCCTATGAAGAGGCAGTATGCCACTGAGTAGAGCTGCTGTTTCTTTAACCAGTCAGTATGTGGCATCTGTTTGAGCCCTTTGATCCTCTTGTCGAGGTATGTATGTGGTATTTCCAGTTGCTGCAGGTGTATGGTAAGGTGCATGCCGACAGGTTCATCATAGTCAATTATGGGCATGATGAGGGATGAGTAAAGGGGCACAATGTCCTCCCCTGATCTACATGTGGATCCCATCATGATGATGTGGCCCATATAACATGTTTTCCTAACCACTTTGTCCATGTTGTTGTCAAATGGTAGAATGCTATCAACCTGTGTACCCCAAGGTCCATAATTCCTTCGTCTGCACTTAATGGATTAACACATATGTGGTACTTTGTGGTCACTTTGTGTTTGACAATGGGGATGACTATACGCTTTCTGTCATTCACCTTGAGGCCATGGCTGTGGCACAAGTCGTGTGTTTGCAAGAGGCCCTTTTGGAGGATGCGTGTGTTAGCTGGAGAGTTGATTATGGCGTCCGGTTTGCAGTCACCTGCGACTTGCTCAGCCACAGTACTTCCATGTTGGCCTATACCTATGATAAATATATAATGAACATGACAGCTCCCAGGGCTGAGCCTTGTGGGACACCACTTGTACCAGGTTGGAGGCTGACATGGCTCCAGCAATTCTAGCCATGTGTGTTCTGCCCTTGAGCCACTGTGCAATAACCATAGTGACATAGGGGTTAATATGCACACTGGTGAGCTTCCCTAGAATGCACAAGTGGGGTATTGTATCAAAGGCTTATGCAAGGTCCAGGTAGGCTGTGTAGATCTCCTTCCCCTTGACAGTGGCCTTGGTGACTGTTTCAAAGAAATCAAACAGGTTTGAGAGGCAGGATCTGCCATTAACAAAGCCAAACTGTGTATGGTGACATGTCTGTAGGTCCACAATATTTAGATATGTGAGGTTCATGATGATCCTTGCCATAGCTTTGCAGACAAAGCTAGTCAGACATATGGGGCTTAATAGTGTCCAGGATCCGTGAAGGCACCACCTGAATGTAGAGGGACCACTGTTGCTGTACGCCACTCTTTGGCCACATATTGTGTAGTAAGGCTGGGATTGAACAGTAGTGTTATGTCTGGGTGTAGCTCTTCTTGTGGTTCATGTAGGACACAGCCTGGGACACTGTCTGGTCCCATTGATGCAGTGTTTATTGCTTTGGGAAGGGCATCTCTTACCTGAGCATCTGTGATGTCAGGGGGGCAGCACTCTGCTGCGAGACATATTTGCCCTTTTGGTGTGGTGGGGGGGAGAAGGCAGCAGTGAACCTGTCCACTAGGA
Source organism: Protopterus annectens (assembly GCF_019279795.1). Taxonomy (NCBI): domain Eukaryota; kingdom Metazoa; phylum Chordata; order Ceratodontiformes; family Protopteridae; genus Protopterus; species Protopterus annectens. Next base: position 633,847,225 of record NC_056727.1, read on the forward strand.
TGATGGCAATGTCTGTGTGTTTTGTATTTCGTGTGACATCTTGGATTACCTCTGAGCATATCTGGGTAGTACCACCCAGGTTCCTAACATAACTACAGAAAGCTTTGTGATTATCCTCAGTGGCTTGTGGAATCTTCTCTCAAAGATGGCCTTAGACAATCGTATGGGTGCCTGTAGTTGTCTTCCAATACTCATCAGTGATGCCTTCACATTTTGGGGGTTTGTTGTATCATGTAGTGGCATCATCCTTCTATTGTATAGTGTGTTTATGGCTGGTGTCCGGCACACAGGACGTCTGCCTTTGGAGAATTGGGTCATGCTTTCATATGTGGTTTCATGATCCATGCATTCCTGAATGTGTCCATAGAATGCCTTTATACAGGTATCTGCAGTCTGGTCCATATTTTCAACAGGCCTGGGGCCTTTGAAGGTTTCCACATCATTTATGAGGGGTGTGAACTTGCTTGACATGAGCTGTTGACAGACGTGCAGCCCTCCAGACTGAGCAAGGTGAGGGTCACATTTAGCTACCTGTCGGGTGATAGAATGTGCCACATAACACAGGCACACAGGTCACTCCACAGCAAGTACAACTATGAGGCAGTCATTGTCCATGCTGGTGCAAACAACCTGAGACGTACCTCCCTGGACCACATGGAAAGAGACACAGAGGAGCTCTTACAGCACCCTCTCAAACTCAGGACTCCCACACAGCCTTCATGCTCACACAGGAGAGTATAGATTTCTCTGCAAACACCATCATACTGGGTGACATCAGCTACCCAAACATAGACTGTGAACATTACACAAGCCACAATACCCAAGCTCTAGGGTTCCCATAGATCAGACATTCTTTAGCTATGGAACAGGTAATCAACCTTCCCACAAGAGGGGCAGATATACTAGACCTGATCATCACAAACATGAGTACAAAATGCTCACCACTGGGAGTATATCCCTCATTGTTGCAATCAAACCATATACTAATCACACTGGAGTACCGGATCCCCCACATATGCAAACCTCGAACACATCGATGTGTGTGTGGGAAATGCCCCTATTAGCAACTGTGACAGTACAGTACAGGATGCAGATCCCCCTTTTGAAATACTGATGATGTCAGGACTCTATAACTATATTACATGTATTATAGTCCTCCAGTAATTTGTATAGCGCGCTCTGCTAATCCGTCTTTCTCCAGTGTCATAACATAGTTAGGTAGGGGTTTGAATCCCTGCAAAGGGAATGTATGTGTGTTAGTATGAGTGGGATTTATGTGTGTGCATTATGCTGGGAGGGATAAGTGCCTTTTGCCAACTGGGAGAACACACTACAGGGTGCACATCCCTCCTCCTACACACAGATGATGTCAGCACCCTCTAAGTACAGCATTAGAAAGGATTTCTCTAACTATTGCAAATAGCACACTCTGCTAATGTGTCTGCTTCTACTGTCATAACACAGTTAGGTATGGGTTTGAATCTTGCAAATGGAAAGTATGTGTTTTACTGTGGGTGGGGTTAGTGTGTGTGCACAATGATGGGGGTGGGATGTGGCTTTTGCCACATGGGGCTATGCACTGCAGGGTGCACATTACCCTTAACAAGCAGTGATGTTGACAGCACCCTATACAAACAAAACTACAAAAGAGAAGGTGGTGGTACCAAACACACATGTAAGGTAACACTTCTTCAAGTAATGTCCACAAAACGAAGTAGGATAATCAAACAATTCTTTTACTCTTTACAAACATGACAACAGACAACTGCCAGTACTCAGTATAGTGTTACATGCTACTGTAACACGCACATGTACCAGAATATACCTAGATAGTGTTTTGAAGCCTGAATGTGGCAAGTGTGTGGATGTGGGATGTGTCTGTGTGTGCATTTCCATATGGGAAACATGTTTGATGTGGCAATCAGGGTACCACAGTACCTGATGCACATTACACCTTTGAACTGATGAGGTTGCCTACACCCTGGGAGTACAGGTAGAGAAGAGGAAGTCGGTAGTAAACAACATAGTGCACTTCTCAAATGTGTACCTGTCATGTATCGACAGCTACTCATGTAGGGTAATAAATAATGGGAATGGCAGGTGAGCATGTGTGTGGGTAGCAGGGTGTGTATAAATGCATGTGTGACAGAACAGATACATATAGCTGAATCTACATAACAGCACATGATGCGCATTCCCATAGTCAATGTTAGCATGTGATGGTGTGCAGCTGGTACACTTTGGTAAGTAGTATGGGTGCAGATAACAATTGAGGACATTCATACAGATACTGCAGCAGGACTGCTGGGATATACACACAATCATAGTGGAACAGTGAACAGTTACCAGCATGTTACTACTTATACACATCTATGTAGTCACCCTGTGCATCAGCAACGTGTTTACCTTTTCCTGCACCAATGTTGTAGTATGCAGGAGGTGGCACAGTGTCATCATATGCACAGGGTGTGGGTTAGGTATGCCCAAGCCAGCCACTGGTAACACCAATTGACATGTGTGTGTATGTGTGTTTGTGAGGGGCAGCAGTACAGGGTGGACCAGTGTTGGTGCAGTGTGTGTGTGTATGTGTTTGCCCTAGGTGTTAGGTTTCTGCATGTGTGTAAGCACGCACACAGTCCCACATAATGGCTGCCATGTACAGGGTTTTGTGGACAGCCACAGACTGCACCTGTCAGGTCATCCAGATCAGTGTCTGTGGGCACGGACACGGTACCTGTGCTTGGCAGGGGTGCTAGGGGCTGTATCCAGTACTAACCCAGACTGGGTACTGTCGTCAGAAGCAGGGGTGTGTTGACTGGACACAGTTCCCTGTTGGGACTGTCCAGAGCCACGTGCACGTGGTCTCCTGGGTCGTCTTGATGACAGCACAGACCCAGCATTGCTGGGGCTGGTGCTGGCACTTGAGGTGCGTGAGTGGGCCTGTTGTCGTCCGCGGCCACTGCCAGCTGGTGCTGTTGCTGCCATACGGCCACGTCGATGTCGCAAATGCACACCATCGCCCTGGCCCATGGACATCTGGTTGTGGAGCAGCTGTTGTATGCCCCCACAATGTCTGTCAACGACATCTGTGAAGTTACGGATAGCATTCGCAACGTCACGCATGCCGTCTGTCATGGCTGTGCGACATGCTCTCAGCTCCCTCAGACCCTGTCTGGTGTACCTTTCCATATGTTCCTGTGCCTGCATGACAGTTCGAAACATAGTGGAGGTTGACATACCTCCTTGGGCATGTCGGCCAGAGGCAGTACGGCCACGGATGCCCCCACGAGAACCCATGGGCGACTGTCTGCGTGGTACCATTGGAGGACCCTGCTCATGGCTGCCTTGTGGGGATGCATGTACCACAGGTACCACATTACCCTGATCTATGCCCACTGCAGACTGTCCATCACCTAGGGACAATGGTGACAAAGGATGTAATGGCAGGATGACTGTGCGCATTGACGGGGTTGACAGCTGTGTACTGTCAATTGGCTGACCAATGGCAGACCCAGACACACCTTCCTGCACCATTACAGACATTTCATCATCATCAGTACCTGGGGCACAAGATTCAGCTTCCCTGCTGCAGGTCACCAGAGCAGCACCAGAACCTACGGGAGGAAAACAGGGAACACAGATTACAGTCTCAACACATATTTGACAGAGATGCACTTCAATACTAATGCACACATTCAGAAATGGACACATGCACTCATGGACACTAACACACATGCACACATGGGCACAGGCACACTCGCACACATGCACACCCCACAGTAAACACACACATCAGTACCGTGTTACACTACTCTTAATTTTGTTAAACTGGGTATTGCAGGTATTATTAAACACACTCACCAGCATGTATACTACAGAGTTACACTACTCTTACTAGTATTATAAATTGTTTTTCAGGTAATGTTAAACACACTCACCAGCATGTATGGCCTGCCTCGTTGCTAGATGGGAGGGACCTGGAAGTGTGAAAAGAGTATTGTCAGTGGGCACAAGTGTGCCATTTGTTTTGCACATGATACAGTACAGTAGTACACTAGTTCCCTTATACACATCAGCTGCTCATAATGTCTGTATCACACATGCACAGTTACATATCATGATGACAGATACATACCACATGCACACCTTATGCGTGCATGAAGTAACAGTGTACAGAACAGTCATATGTACATACCAGGAGTTAACTCTAATCTCACCCTTACCTCTCTTCAAACGACAACTCAAACTGTACTTCCAAAACCACTGGCTTTGTTCTTGTTGGACTCAGGCTAACGTCCCTCTCCCCACCCTCTCTTTACCTTTAACCCCTCATTGTGCATAAAAACTAGCTTCTACCCTGTTTCTTTCACCTTGATGTCCTTCTATGCTCTGACCTACTTCTCCCATCCCTCCCACCTCCTCTTGACTGTCTTCCTTCTTTTCCTCACTTCCCTTCTTGACTCCTGCCTCTTCCCTATTATTTTATCTTTCATACTCCTTCTACTTCTCTACCCTTCTGAGCTTTAACTATTATCTATATGGCTTTTGCCTTATTGCATAACCGTTATGTTTTAGGTAGAATTGCTTTGAAACTGACAGTACATTGTGTATGACTTTAAACTGTTTGAGTTCCTTAAATGTATGTTGATTTAATTAACAGGCTGGTGTATATTTCTATTATGTTGGCTGTCTGTATTAACAACTTGTCTGTCTGCCTTTATTATGTTATGTGTGGAGCTTTTCTCCCCAGGCCTCTACTGAAAATGGACATATATCCAGCTAGACTATCTTGGTCAACAAATGTAAAAGTAATAACAATAAATAAATATGGCATCTTACCTTACCTGTCTTGCTGCTGTGTGGATCCAACCTCCATCATGATGCATGACTGTTGCTGTTGTTGTTCTGGGGCTGGATCCACAACACTTAGCAGTAGCCCCTCCTGTCTGGTGAGGGGGGATGTGTGGCCACCCCCCACCTGTGGCAACCTGTTGCCTGCGGATATCTGCAGCACGCTGGTGGACATTTCTAATCAAATCACTGCAGTGATGTCTCACCTGCTCATATGTCCTATCATGCATGCCAACATCATTTATCCTGCTAACTAGATTTTGCCACAGTGCAGACCTCTCCTGCTGATTCTGGGTGGTGCGTGAGAACAGGATGGCATAGTCACGCACCAGGCTCTGGTGAATCACTTCATCCTCTGCAGCAGAATATGCGGGGTTCCTTTTTGGAGCCATGTTACCCTGGAAAGGTACACAAACAGGTTATCAGCATAGTATCTTAGCAATACATGGTACACATTCTATACAGGGAGTATTAAATTGTACTTATTACTGCTTGGTTGTAACTTGTATAGTGTAATAACACTGTAGGATTCAGCAACCATGAAGCACGACAAACTTCAAGACTCCATATACGAACTCCTTTATTTAGTAAAATGCATACAGACAAGCGCTTTCACGCACCAAAGTGCGCTTCCTCAGATCTTCACATTTGATCACATTTCTCAGGAAATATATATACCCAGTGGAATAAAATTAAATTCAGATCATTATTCAATCAACATGATTATTCAATCAACATATTTGGCATAATTAATTAATTGCATAAGAAGCCAGTTTTAAACAAATTCAGTATAGCACTTTTGTAGAGCCATTCTAGAAACCTAAATGTTTCATTGAGAGACATTCTGAGGCATATTTCAAAACCATTAAAATATATTTCTCAACACATACCAAAATTCACCTAACATATGTCAAAAATTATGTGAATATACAATATAATATATATTGTTGAACTCATATCCAAATTGATTGTTCATAAAATAAAAATATAAAATATATATATATGTTATTTTATTTTGGTTGTAACTTGATTAAAGTGTAGCTATCATTCTAAGTCATTTGGACTAAGCACTTGGCCTTCAGACCAGTTGTTTTACATTAGGGAGGTTTGTGGCAAGCACTGTGGTGGCAGGACACATATCTTTCATCCGCTGAAGTTGGGAACTGCTGATTGAGAGCCCAGTGTCCAACTGTATTAGTTCTGGTATAGGCAGTTGGCCTTCAGGCCAGTTATTTAACATTAACAAGGTTTGTGGTCTGCACTCTTGTGTGACAATAGGCTGTACTCTGCCATTCATAGCTGGGGACATCTGGTTTCAGGTTTATAGTGCCTGCATATTTGAGCTGTATCTTACTGACATTGGTACACCTTGTTTGCTGTAGCAAACACTACATCCAGGCCTCCTGAATCTAGCTTTGTTTATATGCTTGTTATTTGTTAGCTTGCTATTTCACTGGCATGCTACTTCCACATAATACACAGCTTCTCAACACTTCTGTGACTCACTACTGATATCTGCATTGCTTACTGTACATATTTCCATGTTACACATGACAGCAAGTGACTGCTTGTCATTGTTGCATTTACTTAATTGTGACACATTGCACTTAGGTTACCTGGCACTTGCTCACTGAAGCTTTTATATCAGTCAGCAGTAGTAGGTAATATCAGTACACCCTCACTCCCCACTGGACCTTGTTTTCAATTATTATGGAATTCACAATAGTATTCTAGCATGTCCAAAGGTCAGTTGTCAGTCTCCTCCCCAGTCCAGCTGGTGAGTGTGGTACTCCAGAGACAATGTTAGAACAGCTGCATGTACACAGACAGCCCCCTCCTCCTAACAACAAATTCAAACTCATGTGAGTGATGCAACCATATACCAAACTGGAGGCTAGGCTCTGTCTACTCATTACCGCCATAACCAGTCAGGTGGCGAAGGAAACCACACTCACTACACTTCCAGTCTCACATAGACCTACCACGACAGCAGAACTAACACATGATCACACATGAACATACTTGTAGGCTCGGACTACAGGTCTGCCTATGCAGCAGAGACCTCCTAAGCAGACACTCAGGCAACCACTACCACAGAAATAAACACGTGCAACACATATCACACAAAGCCAATGTGCTGAACACTCACAGCCATTAACAGTAAACAACACACCTTATACACCTGTACTAGGTGCCTCTATCATCAGGCACACTGACATCACGTTCACCAGGCTTAACGAGGTGAGGGTCACGGTGAGCAGCCTGTCAGGCACTACGACCTGCCACATAACACAAACACTCAAGTAACCCCAAGGCAAGTACAGGTATGACTCAGTCAATGTCCATGCTGGTGTGAATGACCTGACACATACCTCCCTGGACTACATGACATGAGACAGTACGGAGCTCTCTGAGCACGTAGCCCAAGACAGTTTGACCCTGACCTTGAGTAGCATCCTACCCTCACCAAGAACGATGCCACAATATCAAGGCACGATGATCCCTTCCAACAATTGACTGACATACTGGTGTCATTCACAGGTGTGCCAATGCCTGCCATCTTGGGGTGGTATGCTTTGTTAGGGACAGCTTGCACCTGTCACCCCTGTCCTATTGGAATTTGGCAGAGCCTCTTGCTACACCCATAGTGCCTGTATTAGGCAAGGCTCATAAGGAAAACCCACATCCATTTGTATCACAAAGGATGAGGAAGTAAGAGTGATGCTACTCAACACCGGAAGTCTAGACCTCAGGATGCACGCACTCAAAACCCTACTTAGCATTATGGACATCGATATCTGTGCAGTAACATAAACCTGTTTCAGGTTTCACAGGAGCACACCAGCACTACCAAGTTATAGCTGTTACCATTCTTGTCGGCCCCAAAACTTGAACAAGGGAGGGGGAGTATCAATATTCAACGCAGATTCCCACGCATCCACATTGGTGGCAAAGTACAACATAGGTGTTAGGCCATTGAGTACAGAAGACGTGGTTGGGGACCTGGGAAGAAACATGATAGCAGTCTGTCATTTGTCAACCACATGGCCAACGTGGATTGAAAGACATGTTATATAGCCCAGCTAATCATGAGGGATTCACATGTATGGCAGGGGAGGTCATTGTGCCTCTTTACTCATCCATCATCAGGCCTATAATTGCGTACAATGCACCTTTTGGGATGTACCTAACCAGACACCTACAGCAACTGGTACAGGACAACAGTACCTCATCAAGAGGATGCAATGGCTCAAACAGATGTCATATGCTGCCCAGGTAAAGGAAATCCAGCTGGACTCAGTGGCATACTGCCTGTTCAGAGGCAATCTGTGGGTGCCGTATACAGTCATGTCCTACCCAGCAGTAATGAACATGCTGCACCTCAGCTAATCAGAGTCCCATACAGCCACATGCTCAGGAGACCTGAACCTCAGCACTGACATACATGGACATGCTGGAGGGGCATATTCCTAACCAAGAGGCTCCCTTCACTCTGTAATGAACTCACACTACAGGTTAGGCAGAATCCCTCATTGACTCTCTTCCATAGAAATCTGGATGAGTGGATGGAGATCATAGTTGTACCCCAGGTATCACTTCTATGTCACTGTTAGACAGAGGCACAGTATACTAACGTCGGGCATAGCAGCATAACTTGTAATTGGGTGGCGAAAGACAAACACATTCTACTAGGCTTATCAATGCCCTAGGGCAAATAGCCTAGTATGAACCTATGAACATGTGTGTACTGCTATAGTACTTCTGCCATATGTTGCATGTGTGTGTGTTGTGTGGGATGCACAGGTAATGGCCAGATATTTATGCACAGGCGACACGTTTGACACACTCTGGGTGTTCATCCCTACATACTGGATGTGTGTTGCCATCCAACCCTGTGATGTGGACACACATTACTCAGACTGGATATACATATCCCAACAACACCACAAGCACAGTACACTAACTTGCTATGTATGCATGTAATTACACAGTTATTCACTAGTTATGACTGTGATGCTATCCATGCAGCCCATTGGGCCAGTGGAAGCCACAACACACACTGCGGCCTTTGCATATGCTTACCACAGACATCCCACATACTGCATGTACTGTGCACACACATATCTAACCCAGAACATCTGCACACCACTTATTAATCCTGTCCAGTGGACTACAGATACAGGCACATTGTATAACAATAGCAGGAGGCTACTGCAGCACAGGGTAGATTCACATGAAGGCAAGGCATCTGTGGTCATCAGTGTTAAGATGCTTCACATTCACCAAATGCACAGATATTGGCAACATTGTTGCAGACAGTTTAGGTGCAGGTACCCCCATTCTCCTACACATGTGGTCTTCGTTATCCCAGATGACCGTAACGTCTCTATCCTCTCACATGTCCAGGTGAGGGCCACCCTCAACATTGCAGAACACATAGCATCACTGTTACGAAATGGTATCCCTGGATGTGTGCTACGTTCACCCCTGGAGGACATAGCACCACATGACAGACTGATATTAATCCCTGGCCATACTACAGGATATGTACCTGAACAGTGCCATACATACACAGTGGTCCCACACCAATGAGGAGTAACCTCTACTGACCCTGGTAACTACTGCATCATATGCACAACTGGCCTTGTGTTCTAAGCTATGGAAGTTTTAAGTATGGGCAACATGTACAGCAATATTACATATGTATATATTTCAGGACTATGTACACACAACCTATCTCATGGACATACCTATAGATAGTGAACTATGATACATTTGGAGGTGTCACAGTAAACACAGTATTAACCTGCTACTTTGCATTACCTGTGTTTGTGGCAGCTGTTGCTGTGTCAGTGGTGCTGCTTGCTGCTTGCTGTTTTCTGCTGCTGCTGCTGGTTTTGCTGCTGGCAGTCTGTATATTTTCTTATTTCTGTCTCTCTCTCTCTCTCTTTCTCATTAGGTTTGTGCAATGACTGTATTGCATGTGTGGAGTGTGGGTACTGAATGCTTTTGTAGGTATCTGCATAGGCCCATGTGATGGCCTCTGCACCAATTGTAAGGCAGCATTGGCTAATTGCATACAGCCAGTTGTGCACTGATTGCATGTCTCACTGTGATTTCAGGACAGTGCTATAAAAAGGTATGTGAGATAGGCGTTGCCCTTTCAGATTGTAAGGGCGTGGACCATGCTGGTATGCCGTTGGAAAATGTTCTGTGAGTGTGAAGGTTAGTACATCTCTCATGCTTCATGCTGTGTTGTGAATTCAGGTTGCTGCATTTCTCCCACCTGTTCCCTGTAGTGAGTGTGTATGCATACTGACACCTACAACTATATTTCATATGTATTGCTATATATACATATGTGTACATATACATACTTTCATATATGTACATTAGTTGACAATATTGGGTACAAGCTAACAATTTGCAGGGCTGTTTCTGTTAACACACACTAGTATGGGAATCCAGTAATTGGGACAGTGAAAGTCAGTCTGACATGCTTAGGGTAGTACACATACTATATTGCCTTTATCTTCATTCCTACTATTACATGTTCCACTTATTTAGCACTATATTCCTGTATGAGAGTCATGGCTTAGTGGTAGGTCATACAGACTAGTGTTACAATGGTCTTGTGGTAGGGCCTACTAGTATGCTTGTATTTTGCTTTCAAATTGAGTACAGGGTCTATCAGTCAAAGTGCTGAAGGCACCTTCCAGCAGTAAAGGGGTAGTAGGTCTCACAGGAGTCAGGCTGTGTTGCAGATTCTGGCTGCTGCATTTATCTTCACTGTTTCCTGTAGTGAGTGTGTATGGATACTGACACCTACAACTATATTTCATATGTATTAATGTATATTTATATGTATGTGTACATATACATACCTTCATATATGTACATTACCTTACATTATTATGTACAAGCTGACAATTAGCAGGGCTGTTTCTGTTAACACTGAACTAGTGTGGGAATCCAGTAATTCAGCCATTAAAACTCTACCTGAAATGCTTTGGGTAGTACACCTCTTATGTTGCCCTTATATTGATTCCCTACTATTACATGTTATATTTATTTTAGCACAATGTTCTCATATGGTAGTCATGGCTTAGTGGTAGGTCATACAGACTAATGTTACCAATGTCCTGGGTTTGAGACTGGCAGTAGGAATTTATTTTTCTTTCCAAACCTTCGAAATGAGTACAGGACCTGTCAATCAAAGTGCTGAAGCCACCTTTAAGCAGTTAAAAGGGTTAGTGGGTCTCAGAGGGGTCAGGCTGTGTTGCGGATTCTGGCTGCTGCATTTATCTTCACTGTCTCCTGTAGTGAGTGTGTATGGATACTGACACCTACGACTATATTTCATATGTATTACTATATATTTATATATATGTATGTGTACATATACATACCTTCTTATGTGTACATTACCTTACATTATTATGTACAAGCGAACAATTAGCAGGGCTGTTTCTATTAACACTGAACTAGTGTGGGAATCCAGTAATTCGGCCATTAAAACTCTACCTGAGATGCTTTGGGTAGTACACCTCCTATATTGCCTTTATATTGATTCCTACTATTACATGTTATATTTATTTTATATCTATGTTCTTGTATTGCAGTCATGGCTTAGTGGTAGGTCATGCAGACTAATATTACCAAGGTCCTGGGTTCAAGACTGGCAGTGGGAATTTATTTTTCTTTCCAGGTTTTCAAAATGAGTACAGGATCTGTCAATCAAAGTGCCATAAAGGCACTTTTAAGCACTTAAAACCAGGTCTGCGCTCGTTTGCGCGGAGCTCACGCATGCGCACTGGCGTTGAGCTCCGCTAACACACGCGCACACCCGCGCTATTTTCTTTGAAAGAAAAGAAAAAGGGGTGACAGGAAAGTGGTGAAAAAGGGGTCACAAAGAGGGTAAGACAGTAGGGAAACAAGTGTGGGATTTGCAGGAAGGATGTGGGTAAGGCCCATAGATGCTAATGTCTTTAGCAGCAACAGCTGTGTATTTCTATGTATTTTGGTGGGACATTTGAAACCTTCCACCCCTGAGAGAGGTGTCAGGACAACATTAATATTTGTTGTAAAGCCAATTGTAATTAACAGTTTCAATGTCCAGCGGACATGTGTGCGACATGGACAGCTATGTATGGGGCGTAATTTTATTGTGGGTACAGAGTGCCCTTTTTTTTTTTTAGGTGAGAGTGGTATGTCAGGTGAAGGAAGTCGGTATAGCTGGGGAGGTAGGCTGGGTAGGTTAACAGACAAGACAGACAACACGTATACAGGGGCGGTGTATGACACAAGTGGGGGGGTTACACAATTGACGGGGACGGAGGTTGGGATATCCAAGGCGCATGAGCCCACAGATGGCAACAGTGGAACTGATATCCCCACCCATAGGCAGTTGCCACTGTTCCTTCACAGCCCAGGACGGGGCTGTGCTGGGGGCTGTGCAGGCGGGACAACGGCCGTGGCCGTAGCTGTGCCACCGAGCCTCGAGCTGGCGTAGGGGCCCAAGAACAGAGTCTTGGATCTCCCTTCGCACCACAGACCGGACACCTTGGAGGGTGAGTGGACGTACTCCTCCGGCCACGCTTGCAGAGGGGGACGGGCCCCATCCCCTACAGCTCTTCCACCCGAAGGTGGCACAGGGCCACCGGAGGAGGGTCCAGCCTGGGCACTAGTGCCAGGTGCAGTCGCCAGCTGAGGTGGGAGAGGTGGGTCCGCTGGGACCTGCTTTCCCAAGCATTCTATGTTTGTGGGTATGTTATGTTAGTTTGGGTTAGTGGCATATTATTCCATTCCAATTAGTTGTAACAGCATGCATTGGTATTCCCATTAAACAAACACCCAGATATTAACATCATCGAACAACGGGCATATCAATATCACATGCATTATTTGAACAGAAATACACAATCAAACAACATGCAGGGTTGATTAATGGCAACAGGCCATCAGGTTTGCAGGTATGAACAGGGCACATGCACAAACAGACATGCATATATTTGTGAACAGGACAAATGTCCATGGTTAATGAAATGTTCACATACCAATATGTAGTGAGTGTTTTAATTTGCAGTTATAGGGTGGGGTGGAGAAAGAAAATGATGACACATGCATAAGTTACACATTGATATACATTTGTAATAGGTACACAATTAACTTGAGGCTGATGTTTCAAAATGATTTTTATTTGACTGTCATGCTAGACCTGTTACAGTTACATCACTATCCTAGTTATTGTGAATTTGATCAGATACATCATCCTGCTACACTTCGATGACAGGACAGGGGACAACTATGGCTATTTAGTTTGTCAGACAATCATTCATTCTATCTGCAAATTGTTTACTGTCATCACCATATACAGATTTTGGCTTAAACATTCAAGATTCAGACACACTGAAATCAGTTTGGGATGTTAATTTGTAATTCCCACATGCATTTAGTTCTGTGGAGACACACTCAGGCTTATATATTCAGGGGTTATTACTACTTTATTTATTGATACATGACCCTTTCTGTCACTCTCACACATCCTGCAATTTCACAGTTCAGGTTGGTACTTCTAGGCTTTGTTCACATATTAGACCTGTGGTGATTCAAACACTTTCCAGCAGCCTCACTTCTGTCATGATTCAGCATTTCAACAGGGGATAAATCTCACATGTGATTACCTCAGATTCTGAAGCTGTACTCTTGAGACTACTGCAGGTTATACTATATTTAATTAATGGTGGGACATCTGTATTACAGCAATATTTATTTCTATCAATTATATTTCCAGTTACACTTGCATACTGCTGAACTTGTTGCAGCCATACCTGCAGACTTTCACTTCTGGCTTGCACATTATATTTCTTTTGATCAATACAGTGCAGTGTTCTGATACGTGCTACACTATAATATTTATTTACAAGTACTATGTGGGGTTACTAACCTGCATGGTGGCGCAGCCGCACCGGCCTGCGGTCATGCGCCCTTCGGTTCGCAGAGCGGACACCTGCGGCTGTAATACAAAACAAGTAACATTGGAATACACATCTCCATAGTATCAGCTAGTTTAATTCCTGACATACATTAGTAAAATGTAACTTACTCAGTAGTGGGGCGTTGGGCGTATCCCGGGCCTCCTGGATCCATTGGGTCAACTGGTCTTGCTTACGCCGCTTCAGGTCCGCATGGTGGTGAAGGACCTGCTCACCAGTGCGTGGAATGCCAGTAGCACTGGTCAGATCATGAGCCAACTGGTCCCATGCCTCCGCCCTGTACGCTCCCCATGAGTCCTGGCCCTGCATGAGTTGGGCCTCATGATGGTGAACTAGGAGCCAGACCATGTATCTGGACTCCTCAACGCCCGCTGTGCTCGAAAGCAACATCCCTCCCTACTCCACTCATTCTGCCTGCAGGTCTGTTCTACAATCGGTTCTGCTGTGTATTCCGCCTATGGGGCTTATATATGCCGATTTTCCCGCACATTTCTATGATTGGCCGTTTTGGAATTGTATCTACTTCACAGAAACTGCTTTATCATGCTCCATTCTGGATTATATCCTATATGTATGCTATTTCTGCATTTCTAAGTGCTGCTGTCATGGCTTAGTGATTTAGTACCTTGACTCTAGTGCATGGTATCCTGGGTTCGAATCTGACCACTGATTTTTAATTTTCAAGACTGTCTAGACATGAATTGAGGACCTGTCAATCAAACATGCCAAAAGCACTTTTAAGCACTTAAAACCAGGTCTGGGCTCATTTGCGGAGCTAACGCATGAGCACTGGCAGTTGGCTTGTGGAGCGGCGCGCAAATGGTGTGCGCTTGGATAAACCTTAATTGGCTCGTGACACACATGTTAAGCTAAGCACAGCTAGTTGCACACAGTTTGAGCCTGTTAAACCAGTGCTTAGCTACGGGCAAGCAATTTGCAGCTTTTTAAACACTACTCAACTACAAGCACTCTGTCTCACTGCAGCTTAGCTATCAGTACATTTCTAAATATTTTTATTATTGTGTTACTTCAGAATATATGCTCCATTTCATTCCATTTTACAAAAGGGTATACTTTTACATTTGTACAATACTGTCAGGGGCCTTTTTACTGCTTATTTTAAAAAAAAAAAGGTTGTTGTGTGGGCTCGAACCCTGCCTGCCTACTCTTAAGCCAGCAACTCTACCGCTAAGCTATTTCTTCTTGGCTTACTTTGCATATTTAGTTCTCATATCTTTCTCCACTGCCTGCTAACTGCAATTAGCTAGTAGCACACCCAGCACACAGTAGCACACATTTACGGGGTTTAAAAAAAAAACAGTTTTTATTTTCATTTTATAGCCTCTGTTCACTTTGTACACTGATGGTCTGTGGGGGAATGTGTTGTGTAGTGTGTTTATTTACATTTCCATGGCCTCTCTCTTGGCTGTTTACTTTCAGCCATTCTACACTGCCGGGGCATGTCTGCATGCAGGGCTTAGCCTGCGACACGCCCCTACTCTCTTACGGACCGTGTAAGAGTTACAGTGTGATTCAGCATGCCTCATGCACCTCATGCATATGCATGACATGCTGACATCACACCGTTTAACTGCAGCCTCCGTGTAAGAGTTATAACTCTTACACGGAGGCTTCCTGAATCTGGCCGAGATCTTATTCAGGTATGTAGCGTATTTAGGGATAACTATCTCTGGGAATGTTTGGGGTTATCAAAAAAAGCAGTAGCGAATCATCAGACAACCTATGTAGAAGAATGCTATAGGAATGAAAGTGTACTAACTGATTCTCTGATAGACCAGCTGATGCATGGAACAGACTATCAAACTACATTAAAACAAGAAATAGTTTAGATATTTTAAGGACAGCCTGGACACTTATTATGGGAACAACTGTTTTGGTATATTGGCAGGCTAGAAGGGCATTAATGTCCATGTTTGAAATATCTGTGTGTATGTATGTATCCTGCAGGAGGATTTGTACCAAACAAATAAGTGCTGCCAGAATCATGGACTGAAACTAAATGCAAAAAAGTATTATCTTATCCTTTGGGAAGTCATTTACCCTGGGGAACTATGACATGACAATATGAGCCTACAAGTTGACCTAGTTGTTCAGGATTAGGGAACTTATGTGGACCGTGACCTTTCGACCAACATATGTCCACTGTCATAAGAAAGTCCTTCTATATTGCACAGGTTATAAAGACAGGGATTGCATCTAGATCTAGAGATGCCACTGTCTCACTTTACTCAGCCCTGAGTAAGCCAATCAATGAATATAATGCCCCTTGGCATGTATCTGTCGAGACACATGCAACAACTGGAACACTAACAGAGATACCCTACTACATCAATACAAAGCCTAAACAATGTGTCCTTAATGAACCAACTCAAAGACCTGTTGCTATGCTCAGTATCACACAGACTGCTAAGAAATGACCCGTGTCTGGCATAAAAAACATCCTCTGACCCAGTACTGATGGACCTACTTCACACCAACAAATCAAATAAAGTCTTGTTGGAAGATTCCTATTGGTGCCCCCAACATAAAGGGGATGCTTGGCACTGTTTTGCCAGGAAAGTGAGGAGGATGCTAGCATACCACAGGCTGGCGAATACTACAAGCACCACCACAGTGACATGAAGAGGCACCATCCAGATCTTTTTCACTAATGGGAGGAAGTCGTCAATGAGTGCCCTCTAGAGATGCAAGTATAATTTCTTTTTTCTCTTCACTTCTATTGTAACCCTGGCAGATTGGATTGCATTATACTAAGGCCTGTGCTTTTCTTCTCCCATAGTTTCTGTTGCCATAGTGGAGAATCAGGAGCAACACCAAGGGAGGGATGAATACCTTTCTAGGTATAGGGATAAGAATGGCAAAAAACAACAAAATATGAATTTGTAAAAAGGCTTTATTTCAGCCTTAGCATCTTGAGTTAAACAGGATCAATTTCATCAACACAAGGGGTGTTAATGAGAATATGTTAGAAACTGGAAAAAACGGGTATAGTACTAACCCAGAAAAAAGAAGTACTTTTAAATGTTATAATTATTCTGCTTGTAGAACACTAATGATGGCTCCAATGTTCATTGTGTGAACATCTCCAAAACGTACTTACCCCCAGTGTTTTTTATGTGTAATGCCAGTTTTGTTATATATTTGGCTATCTGCATGGAATGTTTTAGTTTTTTACATAGGGAACAGTGTGAAAGTTAAGAGAAAGTTAAACACGATACAGCAGTAAAAAATAAAGATCTTTTAAATGCTCTGTACAAAACATAGTGTAGTATATAAGGATTGTAAATGTAACTTACTCAGTAGTGGGGCGTTGGGCGTATCCCGGGCCTCCTGGATCCATTGGGTCAACTGGTCTTGCTTACGCCGCTTCAGGTCCGCATGGTGGTGAAGGACCTGCTCACCAGTGCGTGGAATGCCAGTAGCACTGGTCAGATCATGAGCCAACTGGTCCCATGCCTCCGCCCTGTACGCTCCCCATGAGTCCTGGCCCTGCATGAGTTGGGCCTCATGATGGTGAACTAGGAGCCAGACCATGTATCTGGACTCCTCAACGCCCCACCGCTGTGCTCGAAAGCAACATCCCTCCCCTACTCCACTCATTCTGCCTGCAGGTCTGTTCTACAATCGGTTCTGCTGTGTATTCCCGCCTATGGGGCTTATATATGCCGATTTTCCTGCACATTTCTATGATTGGCCGTTTTGGAATTGTATCTACTTCACAGAAACTGCTTTATCATGCTCCATTCTGGATTATATCCTATATGTATGCTATTTCTGCATTTCTAAGTGCTGCTGTCATGGCTTAGTGATTTAGTACCTTGACTCTAGTGCATGGTATCCTGGGTTCGAATCTGACCACTGATTTTTAATTTTCAAGACTGTCTAGACATGAATTGAGGACCTGTCAATCAAACATGCCAAAAGCACTTTTAAGCACTTAAAACCAGGTCTGTGCTCATTTGTGCGGAGCTAACGCATGAGCACTGGCAGTTGGCTTGTGGGAGCGGCGCGCAAATGGTGTGCGCTTGGATAAACCTTAATTGGCTCGTGACACACATGTTAAGCTAAGCACAGCTAGTTGCACACAGTTTGAGCCTGTTAAACCAGTGCTTAGCTACGGGCAAGCAATTTGCAGCTTTTTAAACACTACTCAACTACAAGCACTCTGTCTCACTGCAGCTTAGCTATCAGTACATTTCTAAATATTTTTATTATTGTGTTACTTCAGAATATATGCTCCATTTCATTCCATTTTACAAAAGGGTATACTTTTACATTTGTACAATACTGTCAGGGGCCTTTTTACTGCTTATTTTAAAAAAAAAAAGGTTGTTGTGTGGGCTCGAACCCTGCCTGCCTACTCTTAAGCCAGCAACTCTACCGCTAAGCTATTTCTTCTTGGCTTACTTTGCATATTTAGTTCTCATATCTTTCTCCACTGCCTGCTAACTGCAATTGCGCTAGTAGCACACCCGCAAGACTGGCCTTTACACAGTAGCACACATTTACGGGTTTAAAAAAATAAAACAGTTTTTATTTTCATTTTATAGCCTCTGTTCACTTTGTACACTGATGGTCTGTGGGGGAATGTGTTGTGTAGTGTGTTTATTTACATTTCCATGGCCTCTCTCTTGGCTGTTTACTTTCAGCCATTCTACACTGCCGGGGGCATGTCTGCATGCAGGGCTTAGCCTGCGGACACGCCCCCTACTCTCTTACACGGACCGTGTAAGAGTTACAGTGTGATTCAGCATGCCTCATGCACCTCATGCATATGCATGACATGCTGACATCACACCGTTTAACTGCAGCCTCCGTGTAAGAGTTATAACTCTTACACGGAGGCTTCCTGAATCTGGCCCGAGATCTTATTCAGGTATGTAGTGTATTTAGGGATAACTATCTCTGGGAATGTTTGGGGTTATCAAAAAAAGCAGTAGCGAATCATCAGACAACCTATGTAGAAGAATGCTATAGGAATGAAAGTGTACTAACTGATTCTCTGATAGACCAGCTGATGCATGGAACAGACTATCAAACTACATTAAAACAAGAAATAGTTTAGATATTTTAAGGACAGCCTGGACACTTATTATGGGAACAACTGTTTTGGTATATTGGCAGGCTAGAAGGGCATTAATGTCCATGTTTGAAATATCTGTGTATGTATGTATCCTGCAGGAGGATTTGTACCAAACAAATAAGTGCTGCCAGAATCATGGACTGAAACTAAATGCAAAAAGTATTATCTTATCCTTTGGGAAGTCATTTACCCTGGGGAACTATGACATGACAATATGAGCCTACAAGTTGACCTAGTTGTTCAGGATTAGGGAACTTATGTGGACCGTGACCTTCGACCAACATATGTCCACTGTCATAAGAAAGTCCTTCTATATTGCACAGGTTATAAAGACAGGGATTGCATCTAGATCTAGAGATGCCACTGTCTCACTTTACTCAGCCCTGAGTAAGCCAATCAATGAATATAATGCCCCTTGGCATGTATCTGTCGAGACACATGCAACAACTGGAACACTAACAGAGATACCCTACTACATCAATACAAAGCCTAAACAATGTGTCCTTAATGAACCAACTCAAAGACCTGTTGCTATGCTCAGTATCACACAGACTGCTAAGAAATGACCCGTGTCTGGCATAAAAAACATCCTCTGACCCAGTACTGATGGACCTACTTCACACCAACAAATCAAATAAAGTCTTGTTGGAAGATTCCTATTGGTGCCCCCAACATAAAGGGGATGCTTGGCACTGTTTTGCCAGGAAAGTGAGGAGGATGCTAGCATACCACAGGCTGGCGAATACTACAAGCACCACCACAGTGACATGAAGAGGCACCATCCAGATCTTTTTCACTAATGGGAGGAAGTCGTCAATGAGTGCCCTCTAGAGATGCAAGTATAATTTCTTTTTTCTCTTCACTTCTATTGTAACCCTGGCAGATTGGATTGCATTATACTAAGGCCTGTGCTTTTCTTCTCCCATAGTTTCTGTTGCCATAGTGGAGAATCAGGAGCAACACCAAGGGAGGGATGAATACCTTTCTAGGTATAGGGATAAGAATGGCAAAAAACAACAAAATATGAATTTGTAAAAAGGCTTTATTTCAGCCTTAGCATCTTGAGTTAAACAGGATCAATTTCATCAACACAAGGGGTGTTAATGAGAATATGTTAGAAACTGGAAAAAACGGGTATAGTACTAACCCAGAAAAAAGAAGTACTTTTAAATGTTATAATTATTCTGCTTGTAGAACACTAATGATGGCTCCAATGTTCATTGTGTGAACATCTCCAAAACGTACTTACCCCCAGTGTTTTTTATGTGTAATGCCAGTTTTGTTATATATTTGGCTATCTGCATGGAATGTTTTAGTTTTTTACATAGGGAACAGTGTGAAAGTTAAGAGAAAGTTAAACACGATACAGCAGTAAAAAATAAAGATCTTTTAAATGCTCTGTACAAAACATAGTGTAGTATATAAGGATTGTAAAAGGTTTATTTTTAGTGTATTAGATCATGCAGTGGTCAAAAAAGAGGAAGCGGTAGAGATGATATTTAGAGTATTTGAATACAAATGGCAGGGTATATTAAGACATCACAGTGGGGTCTGGATTGAATGTTTCTGTTAAGTTTAAATGTCATTTAAAATACCTGAGAGCATATCGGGTTTAACTCATTACATCCGAGTGATGCCTCCAGGTACATCTGCAGTGAAGTCCTACTGACACCTCTAGGCATCAAATATTGCTTGTTCATATTTGCATCAATAGTTTTAAAACCATTTTATGTACACGGTTATAAAATATTTCATCTTAAATCTTACATGATGGCAAACTCAACTGCATTAATATTTGAACTCTGTCTAGTGCATATAAATAGATATTAACCATCGTTTTTATGATGTTAATTTATATGATATAGTTTTCACATTTTTCTAAATATCTCAACAACCAAGTAACACAGACATAACTCCTTAGCCTCATCTGAAAGTTCTCAGCTAGATGAATAAAATGTTGCTGTATGTAACTTGGGTGGTTGCAGAGAATATTGTAAGTTGTTTATAAAATATTACACATGCAATAGTTATGCAATAGTTACTGTGTTTACTGTAATTTATAAAATTCAGTTTAAGACCTAGAACCAAAAGAATACTACTACTATAAAAATAGTATGTGTTGAAGAGTCTGCCATTAAAGCTTTTGTCATACCTGTTAAGAGATATGAACATTTGGTTGAAATGTGAGGACATAATTTGATTCTGTCAAAAGGCTTAGGCTCCACCCATTGTAAGTTAACAGTGCAAAATTCCTGAACTCCAATGGAGTGAATGAGTTAAGACGTGATTTATAATTACCCAATAGATTTTTTCTGATTTAGTATTTAAAGTTTAGTTAGTTGGAATTTTATATAGTCTGAAGACATCTTAACAAGGTAGCATTTTTAAGAGATGAAATCACTTACTGTTTTGCATTTTAATAAAATGTTTCTTTAGTGGTGATTTATAGTACACTGCATCCCCCTTTTTCCATCTTAGCTGTAGTCTGGTTTTGGTGGTATTTTTATTTGTATTTCATTTTCATCATTACCTCAGAGGAGTTTCCAGCATTCTTTAAGTGGAATAATTTCCAATCTGATGATATCTGAAGGTAATATAGCTATTCCTCTATAGCTGTTCATACCAAGACTCGAATATGGTTTCCCCATTTTTGTATTCAGCTCATCCTACAATAACTCAATTTAAAAAAAAAAATGAAAATCTATGAATCTATGAACCTAAAATAAAATCTTACATCACTGCACATCCATTAAGAGAACCAACTGTCTCATTACTGAACAGCCTCTTTTCTCCTCACCTCCCTTAAATAAAGGTTACTCATGCCTTCTACTGCCCACAGTGAAAAACACTTTTTTTAAACATTTTTCCTTGGATGATTTTCACTATATGATGTTTCAATTATAAAAGTGTTTAAATTAAATGGGCATTCAACCACTTTATTTCAGTCATTAGGGATTCAACCAAGTGTCATTTACTCATGTTTTATAGCTCTCTCTCTCTCTCTATATATATATATATATATATATATATATGGGTTTACCTTCATATTGTTGAAGCGCACATGTGCAGTGGCAGATGTGCGAAAGTATGATTGTAAAAGTTGAAGATGTCGACACCGAATTGTTGAAATCACAATTGAGCGAATGCCAGAGTGCATTCGCTCATGTGAATTTGGCAATTCGGAGTGCAGATTGCACAACAATGGGGATAGGAATATGTACCCCTTCCCTCACTGTAGTGCAATCTCGGAGTTAGTTAGGGGAGTGCAGGGGGGCTTGCCCCCCTGTATGATGGTGTTTGGAGATATTCGGAAATGTCGGGTCTTTTGAAAACATTCGACATTCCCGTAATGCTAAATTTGTTGAGCAGCACTTTTGCTGTTTTGAATATTCGAAAGTGCAGTTACCAACCATGTGGATCAGATATTTCCCTGATTGCATATTTTATTTGCAACCTTTTATATATATATATATATATATATATATATACACACACACACACACACACACACACACATATATATATATATATATATATATATATATATATATATATATATATATATATATGGGTTCCACAAACTAGATCGAATTTTCAGTAATTCGAAATAGTGCATGGAGTGCTCACTGCAGCGAAAGTGCACTTAATCGAAAGTGCACTTACGCGAAGTTCAGTACAACAAACGGGTGTTGTACTGAACTTCCGTGCAGTACTCACAGTCCTTAGGGTTAGGGCACGGGTCATAGTAAGAGGATAGCCCTATGGGCTATCTCCTTACCATGACCTGTGCCCTAACCCTAAGGTCCGTGATGACTGTAGCGCAGTGAGGGACATAGCAATGTCCTCCACTATGGTGCGATAGTCATGAACCTTAGGGTTAGGGCATGGGATATGGGTAAGGGGATAGCTTTACTAACTATCCCCTTACCCTAACCCATGCCCTAACCCTAAGGTCCGTGACTATCGCACCATAGTGGAGGACATAGCTTGTTTTTTATGTCCTCCACTATGCTGCGGTGTTTTCAGTGAAGTGCACTTACACAAAAGTTCACTTTCATTAAAGTGAACTTTTGCAGAAGTGA
>NC_056727.1:633872757-633907328 GCF_019279795.1 Protopterus annectens
AAGTGCTTGTTAAAGTTTTTGGCTATTTGTGATGGGGGGTATCAGGTGATAGTGTGTGCTCTCTGTTTGTTCCACAATTAAGTAGAGAAGATATGGAGTGCCAACATTTATTGGGGTTGATTTTATGCTGGAGCTGAAGCTGGGAAGAGTAGGACTTCTTATCTCTGTTGATTAGTTTTGTCACTTTGTTACATAGTGTTTTGAAATTGACATGATTTTGTTCATTTTTGTTTAGCTTCCAGGTTATCCAGACTAGGTTCCCTTGCTTCATCATGTGTTTACATTCTTTAGAGAGCCATTGTGGTGACTTCTTTTTAATTATTTTCAAATGAATGGGCGATAGGGTATTAAGTATATGAAGGAAGGCATTATGAAAGTATAGTGGAGCATCATTTAGGAGTAATTGTTTAAGGGGTGTCCAGTCTGCTTCACGTAGGAGATTGTTGAATTTATGCTGGCAAAAATGAGTTGAGTTCCTAAGTAATTTTACAGTGTGTACTCTTAGTTGTTGGGAGTTGATTCTAAGGGATTAAGCTGGCAAATGTTCGCTCAGGGAGCTAGACAGTATACCGAAAGAGGGGTAATTGGTGGGGTAGGATACTAGGATCCAGTCTAGGGTGGATTGGAAGGTAAGATCTTTGATGTATCTTGTTTGAGTATTGATAAGCTGAAAAAGAACATACAGATTTATACTATTTGTGGGGGAGTTGGAAGCTATGGTTTGCCAATCTATATTTACATCTCCTAAGATTATTATTTTGAGGTTTATTGTTTGGGATGTCCAGGATAAAACATTTTCCATCACTGGTATATTGTGATCTGGAGGGATGTATATTACTATTATGCAAATCCTTTTTGATGTGTTGAGGTTCAAAAAAGAGATTAGTACTTCAGCATTAGAAAAGTTGAATATATTACTGGTGTAGGGTGTGATGCTGAATGTAGAAGGATATAGAAGGGCTATCCCACCCTCTTTTTTTTTAGATCTATCTCTTTCGATTATTGCAAAGTTTGTATGTATTCTTTCTGAGTCTTATACATAAGGATGTAGCCACGTTTCTGTAAGGGCTAGTATGTCAGGTTTATTTTGATCAATCCAGGCATGCAGTGGGGCTATTTTATTACACATACTTCTAAGATTCAGTGTACGTATGTTTAAATCTTTGGGGTTACTCTTGTGACTGGGATTAGAGGATGGGCCTGGGTTAGGATGCATGTCTCCACATTTGAGAGGATAGGTAATGAGGAATGAGTACCATAGGAAGTGTTTTTTATTCATAAGTGTTGGTGTCAACTGTGGTTTCATAGGAGGTGAGGAGGCCACTCTGTGACTTGAATAATATGGGAGGGTATAAGGAAAAAGCTGGGAGGAGATATCTGAGAAGCTATGTTGTTTACTGGGGAGATGGTTAGAGAAGGTTGATGTGTATTGGTGTGTGGGGGTATGCAAGTATATAGTTGTAGTGAGGTTGAGAATTAAGAGTAAAGAGGTTAGGCAGGTTAGGAACAGCATGTCAAATGTGATGGTGGGTTTAAATATATATATTATACACGGTTTACTATTAAAATGTCGAACGGCACTACGTCGACTTTACTATAGTCGAACATGGAAGTTCGAAAATAGTAATGTCGACTTCAAAAAAATTATCTAGGAATGGTTTTAACATGGGTCAAGGTAGGTGTTCAGTATTATTCTGAACTACAAACATCTCCCCTACCTCGACCCATGTTAAAACACAGTCCTAGATTATTTTTTTGAAGTCGACATTACTATTTTCGAACTTCCGTGTTCGACTATAGTAAAGTCGACGTAGTGCCGTTCGACATTTTAATAGTAAACCATTATACACATAAACATCTATATACACACACACACACACACACACACACACACACACACACACACACACACACACACACACACACACACACACACACACACACACACACACACAGGTCTACTTTGATTCATTGAAAACTCATTTCACTGAATTTCAATTCACCCTCAAAAAATCGCTGAAAGCTCAAATCACTGAAAACTCATTTCACTGAATCACATTTCACTGAATGTAAGTACTGTTGGGCAAATAAAATGTATATGCCACAAAAAATAAAATAAGAAACAGACTGGAAGATGCAGGAGTGAAATCTACACAATGTTAGCGTAATAAAACTTTTAATCCACGCTTTCGCAACAAAACTTCTTCAGAATAAAATGTACATACTCAACAGCACTTTTAAAAACAGTTTTGAAATACTTCACCGCCAATTAACTCATTTTTCCACTTGAACAATTACACAATTAATCAATAAAATTTCTGAACTCAGGAAGTTATTTCCTTATATAGACTCTACGGTCTTTCAAAAAACATTTAATGTTGACAGCATCATTTATACCAGGTTTTTTTGTCTGAATTAAGTCTAATCTGCCATAAAGCCTCCTTTTGTTCAAGATTTGTTTTGAAATTGCCACCCCTGAAGTCGTGACTTCCTTGTTCCAGCACAGAAAACAAACATTTATTATATGTAGGACAGATGGTAGTATGCTTATAAAAAACATTTGTCTTGTCTTGTTTTCTAATGTTATAGTAATGTTCTTTTATTCTAGTGCATAGGGCTCTTGTAGTCATACCAATGTAGAATGCACTGCAATGTGCACACATACCAATGTATACAACTCCTTTACTCTTACAGTTAAAATGTCCTGGAACTCTTAAAGTATAAGGTAGGTGTTCTAAATTAACTAAGGGACCTTCAGAAATATATCTGCATATGATACAATTCCCACACTTGTACATGCCCCATTTTTTTCTGTGTACTATTGGGACAATATCCCACTTTGTTTATCTCGCTTTCAAAAATATTTTTCAAATTGTTTTGATTTTTATATACAAACCTCGGTTGGGTCCCTACAATAGATTGTAAATCTTTATTTCCCTCTACAATTTTCCAGTTGTCAGAAATAATATTTCTGATAATACCACTGTCTACTGTCATGTCCAAACAGAAGTAATTACTAACATCTGATGTATACCTGTCTTGGTTCTGTTTTGTGTTAGTGTTAGAAAACCCACACTCAAGGATAGCTGGAAAGAGACTGTCCCTGTTCTGTATAACATATTCAGCCTGCTCTTTTAACAGGGTCTTACTATACCCTCTTTCAACAAACAAGGTAATAATAGCTTCTATTTCCTTCACAAAGTCACCCATTTCACTTGTCATTCGACTAGCTCTTATGAGCTGTCCTTTTGGAATGTTGTTCTTCATATAACAAGGGTGCATGCTGGTATAATGCAAGTTACTGTTGGTGAAAGTTTCTCTCCTGAAAATCCTACTTACTAACTTATAAAGCTTAACATCCCATTTGAGAATCACATCCAAAAAATGGACTTTTAGCCCCACATCCCCAGGACAAACTTTAAATATCCTGACCTGGAATTAAGGGTGTCAACAAAACTTTGTACTTTTTGTACATCCCCGACCATGACAAAAAACAAATCATTAATAAATCTCTTAAAAATATATAATCTGGTATTCTGTGACTAGTGGTTCTAACACAGTACACTCCCAGTGTCCCATCACAATGTTTGCAAAGGATGGCACTGCAGGGAACCCCATAGCTACCCCCCAAATTTGTTTGTATATTTTCTTGTTAAATATAAAAAAAGCATTGTTTAGTAGAACATCTATTAATTCACAGTAAAAATTGCTTTCAGAATTATTAAATGTGGAAAATTTGTTTAAATATTCTCTAACTTATTCCACTCCTTCAAAGTGGGTAATACAAGTGAAAAGATATACAACATCAAGACTAAACATCACTTGTGTGGTGGGATCAAAAGCTGACACTAAAATATGTTCCCTAATACTGTTTAAAACGTCCCATGAGTCTTTCATGTATGAATTCACTTTTTGAACAATAGGATTTAACTTAAGAGTCCCACCAGTAAGGAAATACCTTCTGTGACATAATTTGGGGCAAATACAATGAGTCTGAATGGGGGACAAGTTTTACTTTTATGCGTTTACAGAATTCCAAAGAAGGAACCTAGTTTGGGATTATCTATATGACAAATGTCATAAAGGTCCTTCTCTAAAGTATTGTTCATTAAACTCTCAAACAGAAAAGAGTAAACACATCTGCAGCTCTTAGCTACTTCCACCATGTCTGTTAGTCTGTATTCTAAATTGTTACCTAACATTTTCTCTATATGGGTAACATATTTCTCTTGGTTCATTAAGACTAGGGTGCCCCCCGTCACTCTTCATTACTCTTAAGTTACCATTGTCCTGTATTTCTTTCAGAGTTTTCTTTTCTTCCTGCTGATTTGGCATAGTAGTATGTTGCTCTAACTGTAGTGCATAGGGTCCTGGGTTCAAGACTTGCCAGTGACATGCATGGTGGTAACATTTTGGGTTGGGAGGGTGGCTTAATGGCTAAGGTGTTTGCCTTACAAACCCAAGGTGAAGGGTTTGAGTCTCACAAGGGATAATTGGCTAGGCTTAAAATGGCTTGCAAGGGCCGTTAGCTTAGTACTAAACTATGAACTATGAACCTTGGATAAATTGTGATACATTTTTCTTTTCTTTGCCCCCTCCCCCATAGTCTTCCTTATTTCACTTTCGCAAGCTGATTCAAAGACTTTGATTGCATGCAGTAAAGTAGGGTTGCAGCATGAAGGCTTTACATATTTAGTGCTGTTACTAACAATATCTTTAAATACGTGTGTGATTCTGATACGTGTGAAGATGTGATTCTGGAATGGGATGTTAAGCTTTATAAGTTAGTAAGCAGGATTTTCAGGAAAGAAACTTTCACCAACAGTTACTTGCATTATACCAGCATGCACCCTCTCTATATGAAGAATAACATTCCAAAAGGACAGTTCATAAGAACTAGTCAAATGACAAGTGAAATGGGTGAATTTTTTTTTTCAAAACAGGTTTATTGTTTTAACATATAAGAGAAATATCATAACAATTTTATACAAGCAATTAAAAATAGGTATTATTATAATATTCAACAAAACAACTAAAGTATTTACAAAGACATCCACTACAATCAGATCAATTAATTAAACTAAAATACCATGCTATTGAAATTAAAATTTTTTTAACAAATTTTGTAAATTATCCCATACAATAAAATAAGATGTTTTTCTATTTGTTCTAGTCCTAATTGTGTTTATTTCCATATGGCACACTATATTCATAACATGTTTAAATTCATTGAACGAAGGAGGTGTATCTGAAATCCAATTCCTAGTTATTATTTTCCTAGCTACTGCTAGAATAGACCATAACAAGGGAAGCTTAACCTTTTTAACACTTTGAGGTACAGGTGTGTTGAATAATATAAGAGATTTAGAAATAATGAAATTATCTGTAAAAAGAGCCTGCAAAAATTCATTAATTGACTTCCAGTATTCTTTCAATTTTATACAGTCATAAAACATATGAGCCCAGTCAGCATTAATTTCTACATTACATCTCTTACATAGATTATCTTTATTATTTATTTTATTCATCATCAAAGGTGTATAAAAAGATCTATGTAAAAATTTCCATGTATAAAGTCTCCAGACAATGGAAGACGTAGTTCTATAAGCAGATTCCAATATATATTGTTTATCTTGTTGATTTGGTGGGTCCCCATTAATAGAAGTGAAATAATTCCAGTATGAATCTACACTGTAAAAAGTTTCTTGTCTGATAACTTTATGTATGTATGAAAGTTTACCTTTATCAGAAACTTTATGTTGTAAATTTAATATCAAGTAATCAATCAGTGTTGGAATAGATTCTTTAACAGTTATAGACATTAAATCTATTTTATTAATGAGATGTTGTCTAAAGGTCTGAACCTCTAACCAGCAAGTTTCTCTTAGATCAAATTCTTGTTTTAAGAAATCTAGATTTTTAACTTTATTATCAGATATCAACTGATACCAGTACTTTAGATCATTATCTATAGCTAAATGACTTCCTTCAGAAGTAGATGACAAAAGCATACCCTGAGTATACATTATAGGAAATACAATAAAATTCCATTCCCTATACTTAGGGGAATGGGTGAATTTTTGAAGGAAATAGAATTTATTATTACCTTGTTTGTTGAAAGAGGGTATAGTAAGACCCTGTTAAAAAAAGAAGGTTGAATATGTCATACAGAACAGGGACAGTCTATTTCCAGCTATCCTTGAGTGTGGGTTTTCTAACACTAACACAAAACAGAACCAAGACAGGAATACATCAGATGCTGGTAATTACTTCTGTTTGGACATGACAGTTGACAGTGGTATTATCAGAAATATCAGACAACTGGAAAATTGTAGAGGGAAATAAAGAATTACAATCTGTTGTAGGGACCCAACCGAGGTTTGTATATAAAAATCAAAACAATTTGAAAAATATTTTTGAAAGAGAGAGAAACAAAGTGGGATATTGTCCCAATAGTACACAGAAAAAATGGGACATGTACAAATGTGGGAATTGTAACATATGCAGATATATTTCTGAAGGTCACTTAGTTAATTTAAAATACCTACCTTACACTTTGAGAGTTCCAGGATATTTTAACTGTAATAGTAAAGCAGTTGTGAACATTGGTATGTGTGCACATTGCAGTGCATTCTACATTGTTATGACTACAAGAGCCCTATGAACTAGAATAAAATAACATTACTATAACATCAGAAAACAAGACAAGACAAATGCTTTTTAAAAGCATACTATCATCTGTCCTACATATAATAAATGTTTGTTTTCTGTGCTGGAACAAGGAAATCACAACTTCAGGGGTGGCAATTTTAAAACAAATCTTGAACAAAAGGAGGCTTTATGGCAGATTAGACAATTCAGACAAAAACCTGGTATAAATGATGCTGTCACCATTAAATGTTTTTTGAAAGACCGTAGAGTCTATATAAAAAATAACTTTCTGAGTTCAGAAATTTTATTGATTAATTGTGTAATTGTTTAAGTGGAAAATGAGTTCATTGGTAGAGAAGTATTTCAAAACTGTTTTTAAAAGTGATGTTGAGTATGTACATTTTATTCTGAAGAAGTTTGGTTACGAAAGCATGGATTAAAAGTTTTATTACGCTAACATTGTATGGATTTCACCTTGTTTTTCCTGCATCTTCCAGTTTGTTTTTTTTATTTTTTGTGGTTATTCAGGAGCATTTCTGCATTTTTGGTATAATGTATATCCCCTTTTCCCCACTGTATTGCGATCTTGGAGTTAGTATATATAGTTAGGGTGTGTGTGAGGGGCACAACCCCCTCACATGGGTTGTTGGGGGGTGTAGCCCCCCACCTACTTAGCTTTTATATTTATGAATCTCATTTCACTGAAAGCTAACAATACAAAACCAAAAGTAGGTGGGGAGCTATGCCCTCCACCCCCCAACTATATATACTAACTCCAGGATTGCACTACAGTGGGTAAAAGGGCATATATATATATATATTTTTATTTATTTTTTTTATTTTATTTTACATTTGTTGACCGGGCTAGTCTAGCTGGATATATGTCCATTTTCAGTAGAGGCCCGGGGAGAAAAGCTCCACACAGTTTAAACAATGTTAACATAAATAACAAAATAGAAGAGAAAAAAAAACATATTTATACATTTTATACATTTACTAACAAGGAGTCTGTCACTTATGAGTACATAATGAAGGTAACATATAATTTTAATAGGCTAGAATAGTTGATAAGAAGGTACATTTATGTGTTGCTAAAGAGTATTAGTTGCAGGAAAGAAGTTAGTAAAAGTGTTGATATAGATAATAGAGAAGATAATGAAAATAAATGGAGGGGTTGTTAGGTAAAGTGTGTAGTAGTGATATGAGTCAGTTTAAAAGATGTAGTACTAGTATGGAGTGTGAGGAGAGGAAGCATGGTAGTATCTAAAAAAAATAGAAATAAAGAAATATGGATAAGATAAGTTAGTGAAAGAGTAGGTTCAGAGATGAGAAATTTTAGATGAGTAAGTCAACAGTAGATAGGTTGGTCAGTCTGGTTTAGAACAGGGGCACATCCAGTGTGTTTTTAGGTGGAGTTTAAGCCTATTTTTAAATAGAGTAATTGAGGGAATTGTGGTCAGTTCAGATGGAAGTTGATTCCACGTTTTTCCAATGGAAACAGAAAATAGAGAGTCTCCTGCTCTATTGTTTGATTTGTTGATGTGTATAAGAGATTTTTGTGATGATCTTAGGGATTTAAGGTTTACATAGGGGTGGATAAGATTTGTTAGGATGGGTGTTCTTTCAGGTTGATACAGAATTTTGTGGATGATGGTCAGTTGATTAAATTTCAGATGCTGCTGAAGTTCAAGCCATCCAAGGAGCTTAAGATTAATACAGTGATGAGTTCTGTAAGGGCTGCCTGTGGCAAATCTGGCTATGTTATTAAATGAGTTTTCTAGTTTTTTAAGGTTATTTTTTGACAGATTGGTAAATATGGGTGAAGCATAAAGAAGGGTGGACATAAGGTGAGTGTGGGCAATGGTAATTCTAGTTGTAGGAGTAAGGAAGGATTTGATCCTAAAGAGAGAGCCTATTTTTGTATTGGTAGTTTTCAGAATGTTGTTGATATGGGCCTCAAAGTTTAGGTTATTATCTATGGTGATACCTAGCAGTTTGGTAGTTTGATCTTGGGTTATTAGTGTACCGTCACGAGATGATAGAGAGAAGTCTATAGGTGGAGATTTACTGGTAGGTGTGAAAAGGAGAAGTTTGGTTTTTTTGGGGTTTAGTAAGAGGCAGCGTTTTGTAAACCATAGTTCTACAGAGTTAAATGTGTCTTGAGATAGGGAGTGAAGATGAGATACAGATGATGCAGTGCATATTAGTGTAGAGTCATCTGCGTATTGGATGCATGTGGCTTGGGGAATTACTTGGTGTAGATCATTAATGAATATAGAGAACAGAAGAGGGCCCAGTATGGAGCCTTGAGGAACTCCAATGTTAACTGGTAGCTGAGTAGAGAGAGTGTTTTTCCATAGCACAACTTGATGTCTGTTATTTAAGTAGGAATGGAACCATTTAATGGCGAGTGTGTTGAGAGATAGAGATTTAAGAATGTTGATGAGAATAGTGTGATTTACCATGTCGAAAGCTTTGGATAGGTCTATGAAAAGAGCAGAGGAGAGCATGTTAAGGTTCCGGTTGTTATTTATGCTGTCAATAAAGGAGAGGAGGGCAGTAGTAGTGCTATGGGAGGGCCGGAAGCCATGTTGGGTGTTGGAAAGTAAGTTGTTATGGAGAAGGTGGTCTAGCAATTGCCTATGTATACATCTTTCCATGATCTTAGATAGAGGGGATAGTAGGGCTATGGGACGATAGTTAGAGAATTCAGTGGAGTCTCCTCCTTTGTGTAGGGGAATAATGTGAGAGACTTTCCAGAGTTTAGGGATATATCCTTCAGTGAGGGTTCTATTAATGAGGATGGAGATGAGGTATGCAATAGATTTGGCTGCTATCTGTAGATATTCAGATGGTAGTTGATCAGCAGAAGGAGTACATGGTTTCAGTTTTTGGAGAAGGGTGAGAATAAATGATGTGGGGACAGGTTGGAAGAGAAAAGCTGGAGGTGTGTTATAGTTAGAAATGGATGTTATGTCGTGGGGAGAGAGTTGACAAGCAAGATCTTGAATTGCTTTGACAAAGAAAGTATTGAAGGTGTTTGCAGTTTGTTCGGGATTGTCTTTGTCAGTGCCTTGAGGGTTAGGTGTGAGTGACTTGACTTGGATGTAATAGTTGATTAATACTTGACCAGAATTTTTGGGGTTTATTATGGTGGATATGTTGAAATTGTAAATAGTAGTTTTTTTTGTCAGTCACTATGGCTTTTTTTGTCTCATTTCTCAGTTGTTTAAAGTTTTGGAAGTCAGTATGGTTTTTAGTTAAGCGTGATTTATTCCAGCATTTATTTCTGAGATGGATTTTTTGTTTGGTTTCCCTAGTAAGCCATGGAGCAGCTTTAGTTCTAATTCTAATAGAGCGGGTAGGAGCATGACGGTTGAGTATGTCAAGAAAATTATTATTGAAGTAATCAACAGCTTCATCAAGGGAAAGGTGTTTTAGTGGGGACCAATTACATGTTTTCAGTTCAGTAAGGAATAATTCTGAGTTAAAGTTTTTCTTGGTTCTAATGTCCCTATATATGGGTTGAAAGGGTGGGCTGGTCTTTAGTCGGATGATGTAGGTTAGGGAGTGGTCGCTTATGTCGTCAGGGAGGGTTCCGGTTTCATAATTTTGTGGTTGACTATTAATAAGTATCCAATCTAAGGTGCTTTCTTTTTTGGTATGTTTATTCAGTCTAGTAGGGGAGGTAATAGTTTGGGTAATATATGTTTTATTTGCCAACAGTACTTACATTCAGTGAAATGTGATTCAGAGAAATGAGTTTTCAGTGATTTGAGCTTTCAGCGATTTGGTGTGAGTGTTTTGAAATTCAGTGAAATGAATTTTCAGAAAATCAAAGTAGACCCATATACACATATGTATCTATATATATGTATATATATATATATATATATATATATATATATATATATATATATACACACACATATATATATATATATATATATATATACACACACACACACATGTATGTATATACAAATACACACACATACAGTATATATACGTGTGTGTGTGTGTGTATATATATATATATATATATATATATATATATATATATATACACAAATATACATATATATATATATATATATATATATATATATATATATTTCATGGTCTGTGTAATTTGATTGAATGCTCATTTGAGTGAATCACAAATGGTTGAACAAATTTGACTGAAAACTCTTTTGACTGAATCATAATTACAGATAGCATGTGATGGTGTCATTCCTGGTCATAGGAATTATTAAGGATGCAAGTCTAGAAGAGAATGTATGGATTGGCAATGGCTACCATCATATCATACTCACAGATTTGTAAATGTTTGCATGCCAGCATATATATATATATATATATATATATATATATATATATATATATATATATATATATATATGTATCAGTAAAAGAGGGTGGGGGAGCAAAGCCCTTCATCTGAGGGGTTCCTGCCCCAGCAAAAAATGAATGGTGTTATTTGTTATGAATAATATTTATATCAACTGTGAGTCAGTCAGTTGTGCTCACAGATTTCTTTTCAGTCATATGACAATTATCCATATTTTACATGCATGTGTGTGTGTTTATGTATTTGCACATCAATATATTTATGGACTCCAGCCTGCAAATGGGTTGGTGTCACTGAGCCCTTGGCCTACAGTTTTATTTCCTTTAAGGCTGGCCCTACACCCATGCCTAACAAACTTCCCCTCTCAGCTAAAGTCAGTCTATAATTTCAGATCTTTACGATAGAAGTGGATAACTCAGTGGTCACTGATAAGGTCTAACATAGGACCTGAGTCATTATGCTACTCAGTGATCAACAAGCCTGGAGCTTGCTCACCAAATCATTGAATCTGAGTTGTCATAGACTTTACTGCCACTGTAGTTCCTATGTTAGCCAGAATGGAGTCTATATTCATACTCTCTTCTGATATAATTAAGGAATGATATAGGAAACAATGTGCTTCATCACTAGCTAAATCCACTTCTCAGGAGTTTATGGGAAAAGGCAAAGCAACTGAGGTGCGGAATCATAGCCTGAACTTTTATAACTGTATGCTACTTCAAAAGCATAGCCCCCATCCACATAAATGTAACCCAATCACCCCCCAAAAAGCTGTATGACAATATTTATTTATTTATTGCCTTTTGTTTACCGGGACAGTCTGACTGGACATTCACGCCCATTTTAGCAGAGGCCCCAGGAGAAAATCTCCATTAAAGTTAGAAAAATTACAAACAATTTACAGAGAAAAAAAGAATTTAAGTTTCTTAACAGCAGAAAATGGGTTTTAGAATCATGCAATGGGTAATACAATTAAGACAGAGGTTAATACAATTTGATTT
Organism: Protopterus annectens; assembly: GCF_019279795.1. NCBI lineage: Eukaryota > Metazoa > Chordata > Ceratodontiformes > Protopteridae > Protopterus > Protopterus annectens. The sequence continues at coordinate 633,884,761 of NC_056727.1, forward strand.
CGGGTCTATATTATATAGTAGAAATTTCAAAACTTCGAACCTCACATGAGTGAACTCATATTTGAACTGTTTCTTACTGAAATTGGTACACCTTGTTTGCTGTAGCATAGACTAGATCCAGGCCTGCTGAATCTAGCTTTGTTTGTATGCTTGTTGTTTGTTTGCTTGTTATTTCCCTGAAACGCTAATTCCACCTAAAACGTGGCTTTTCAGCGCTTCTGTGGACCCCTAGTGATATCTGCATTGCTTACTGTACTTATTTCCTTGTTTCACTTGAAAGAAAGTTACTGTTTGTCGTTTTTGCATTTAAGTTACCTGTAACACATTGCATTTAAGTTACCTGGCACTTGCTCACTAAAGCAATTATACAAGTCAACACTAAAAAATTAAAAGCACTACACCCTCACAAACTCCCCTTGAGTACCTTGTTCCCCATTGGCCCTTTTTTTCAATTATAAAGGAATTCCCAATACTATTCTAGCATATCCAAAGGTCAGTTGTCAATCTCCTCTCCGGTCCAGCTGGTGAATCTGGGAATCTTGAGGCAATGTTACAACTGCCTCATGTACACAGACAACCCTCTCCTCCTCCCAACAAATTCCAACACATGTGAGAGATGCAACCATATAGCCAAACTGGAGGCTAAGCTCTCTCAACTCAGTACTGGTGTAACCAGTCAGGAGGAGAAGGAAACCACGCTCACTACAATTCCAGTCTCACATAGACCTACCACGACAGCAAACCAAACACATAAACACACAAAAACATACTCAGAGGCTCTAAATAAAAATCTCCCTAAGCAGCAGAGACCTCCAAAGTAGACACCCAAGCAACCGCTACCCCAAAACAAAACACGTGCAACACATAGCTCACAAAGCCAGTGTGCCGAACAGTCACAGCCCTTAAGGCTAAACAACACACCTGATACACTTGTAATAGGTGACTCTATTGTCAGGCACACTGACGTCCCACTCACCAGGCTGAACAAGAAGGTCACGGTGAGCTGCCTGTCAGGCGCTAGGATATGCCACATAACACAAGCACTCAGGTCACTCCAAGGCAAGTACAAATATGACTCAGTCATTGACCATGCTGGTGTGAATGACCTGAGATGTACCTCCCTGGACTACATGAAAAGAGACATAGAGGAGCTCTCTGAGCATGTAGCCCAGACTGGTATGACCCTGACCTTGAGTAGCATCTTACCCTCACCAAGAATGATGCCACAATATGAAGACAAGATGATCAATTTCAACAATTGGCTTAACTATTGGTGTCATTCAAAGGGGATCCAATGCCTGTCAGCCTGGGATGACATGCTCGACAAGCCACGATGCTTCACTAGGGACGGCTTGCACCTGTTACCCCTGGGCTTTCGGATATTGGCAAAGGCTCTTGTTACCCCCATAGTGCCTTTTTTAGGCAAGGCTCAAAAGACAAACCCACCTCCATAGGTATCATAAGGGATAAGAAACTAAGAGTAATGCTACTCAACGCCAGAAGTATAAACCTCAAGATGCATGCACTCCAAACTCTCCTTAGCATGGAGAACATCGATATCTGTGCAGTAACAGAAACCTGGTGCAAGGCTCCCGACAGCACCCCAGCACTACCAGGTTATACCTCATACCATGCTTTTCGGCCCCAAAACTTGGACCGAACCACAAAAGGAGGGGGAGTATCAATATTCGTCAAAGATACCCACACCTCCAGGTTGGTGGCACAGCACGAAGCATCAGAGACTATCCATGTGCAACTAACAGTGGGTAAAACTGCCTTCCAGTTTATAGCCTGCTACAGACCACCCTCCCAAACCCAGGAACCCCACTCGGCCTTCCTGAGAACACTGGAAAATATGAAGGTCACTCCAAACACCATTATATTGGGTGACTTCAACTACCCAAACATAGACTGGGAGCATTACTCTAGTTCCAACACCCTAGCCCAAAGGTTCCTAGAATTTATAAACTCAAATGCTATGGAACAACTTGTTACCACTCCCACAAGAGGGGAAAACATACTGGACCTGATCATCACCAACATGGAGACTCTATGCTCCAGACCAGAAGTGTATCCCTCACTGGTAAGATCAGACCATAAACTAATCATACTGGATATTCACATCCCGACCCCACCCCTTGCCCAGAAAACCACAGTAAAAAACTTCTCTAAAGCAAATTTCACACTCCTCAAAACCGAGGTGGAATCCTTCAAAGCCCCCGGGCCTGTGGAAAATATGGCCCAGACCGCAGAATCCTTTATAAACGCATTCTATGAACACCTTCAGGAATGCATGGATCATGCAATCCCAAATAAAACCAAGACCCAATCCTCCAAAGGCAGACGTCCTGTCTGGTGGCCCCAGCCATAAACAAACTATACAATAGAAGGAGGAAGCTACTACATGATAGAGCAAAATCCCAAAAAGGGAAGGCATCTCTGATCAGTATCTGCCAGAGTTAATGGGTAGAATTTGCATGTATAATGTCTTTTATTGCTCTGGTTCCTGACCACCTGCAAGATCAAAGGGGTTATTAACCTCTGAGATTCTGTTAGCCTGGGAACCAGAAAGAAATGTAATCTGAGATGAATCAGTGGTACTGTGTTATCAATTTAAGGACAGGAAGAATGAGAGCATTAGAACATTTGTCTTGAGAACATCCAACATCACCAGCACTGTCTTGCTCTGTATGTAAATAGGATTTTAGAACTGTGTTTTCTCTTAGAAATAGCTAGGAATTAGGAAGATTCTTTCTGTGTTGATGTCAGAACTTTTCTACGGTATTATTTTAAGTATTTCTCTGTGATCGCTGAACTCTTGACTAGCACTGTGTAGTAAGAAGTATTGTCTTGTGTTTTTATTATTAAATATTTTTAAACCTTTCAACTGTGGCTGTTTTGTGTAGAGATAATTTAAGCTCTAAGAGTACACTGCATGTATATAGTGACACTGTACCAAGTCACTCCAAATAAGTCTTGACTGTTAGGTTGCCCATACCATTTGGATAATAATATTGCACAGTAACCCTTTTAAGGGCTTTTAAGTAGTTGATAAATTTTAGTGGGTGGTGACAGCTGGTACTACCTTTTAGACTGGGTAGAAAGGGGGAACAGCTGGAGAACCTGTGCCAGTCTTTCTCAGGAGTGTCTGTGTGGTTGTCTAAACTCTTATCTCAAAGTGTGTGTGTGTGTGTGTGTGTGTGTGTGTGTGTGTGTGTGTGTGTGTGTGTGTGTGTGTGTGACAGCTACTTGGGCAGGGACACGAAGTACTGGTTGGACAGAGAGGATGCTGGAGGTTTTAGCTTGCCCACTAGGCTGAGATCTAGACCCTATAGCTGTGCCAGTGGGGAGTCTTATTGGGGACCTGGAGAGAAAGGGAGAAACCAGCCCCAGACTGACTGTGATCTCTGTGTGCTCTTAAGAGAAATTGTATTTCACTGTGTGTGTATTTATTACACCTTTACTGAATTATCACTTGTGACACAAGCAAATTTACATTCATAGGGGTGCAGTGGTAGCATTGTTGCCTCACAGCAAGAGGTTCTCCTGTTCGATTATTGGCTGGAGCGCCTTCTGTGTGGAGTCTGCATATCCTCCCCACGGTTGAGTGGCGTTCGAAAGACATGCGTAGAATGGGCGTCGAGCTGGCACCTCGGCACCGTAAAAATCTACTGCCAGTCATTAGCGGACCAGAGTTCCACTGTGGCAACCCCTAACCAAGAAAAGCTGAAAGAAGAACAACATAAAAGTAATCAAACTACATTAACAAACATTATACTTCACGTGTATATATATATATTATATATATATCATATCATATAACCTATGCAACATTATATAAATTATTCAATTCCTGCCTTATTTTTTAAAGAAACATCTTTAGTAAACGATCACTTACTACATAGACAATCATACATTTACATAAATGAAAACACGCCACACCGACACAATCCTAGTTGCAAACCATACTGACACACTCACAATTGCAAACATTATACATCACTTATAATCTACCCAATCTTTCTCACTCAAACATTACATAGCTCATTTAAGTCCTGCCACCTTTTAAATCTCATTCCTCCCTTGTATGTATTGTTCCCACAATTCCCATTTTTTTTTCCTATGCAGTTTGCTCCTACCCTTTTCTAAAGATCTCAATTACAGTTGTTTTATCTCTGTTACTATATTCACTACTTCCAGTATAGAATACAACGCCCCCTTTGGCATGTATCTAACCAAACACTTGCGACAGTTGGAATGCTCACAAAGGTTTCTCACCAGGAGAATTCAGGGAATGAATACCCTGTCCTACACTGATCATCTAAAGGCAATGTATCTGTATTATTCAGTTTCCTACAGGCTGCCTAGAGGGGATCTTTGCCTGGCTTACAGGGCTTCTTCAGACCCAACCCTGATGGACCTGTTCCACATGTGCAAAACAAACAGCACTAGGAACACTAGATCCAGGGATATGATCTTCAGTTATGGTATAAACAGAATGCGCTAGACAGACAGATATGTGTCCCAAAGAATACCCACAATATAGAACAAGCTCCCGATTCATGCAAAACAAAGTTCATCTCTAACCCTATTCAAATAAAACCTTGACAATTGAATGAGAAATCATAAATATAGCCCTGGTCTGGCTCCCGTGTCCCCTCATGGACACAAGCTGTCTCTAAGTATGCAAACTATCCCCTCTACAAATCCTCAGTTACATCTTTACAAACATGCCCCCCCCCCAATATTTGTGATACTTGGGACCCAAATTGTTTGGGGTGTGTGGCTAGGCTTGTAAGGGCCCTAGTGGTTGTTAGCCTAATAACCTGCGAAACTATGGAACTCCTAAATGTAATCACTTTGCTTAACAGAGTCCTCGCTTAACCTTTTATGTTAAGTGTTTCTCCCTGGGCCTCTACTGAAAATTGGCTCGTTCCAAGTTGGGTTTTCCCGGTAAACAAACCATAGCTCTCAACCTTCCATCTCCAAAATGAGAAACACTAGCCCTCATAATGTGGAACAAATGGGCAAAATGTAGAACATATACTAATGGCTTATTAACAACTTCAACTAGGAAGGTCATAGAATGGTTGAAACATGCTGGTTTTACTTATAAAGATCTTTTAATGAATTAATATGATTAATTTCTATTTACCATGGATTTCACTTAAAAAAAATTCCTAACACTGAATGTGTGACAGAGTCTTTCAATGTAGAACTTCGAGGGACATGAACTTTTTAAGACACCAAATGAGGTACACTTGAGAGGTATGAAACAAACGAACAAAAAACTTAAATACATAAATATATAAATGTTGGTCAATTAATTAGTACTTCTCTCCCGGCTACAAATCATTGTCCTCCGTGATTCTGCAAAAAAGTATACTCTACATCAGAACAGTTATACGCATGCCTCATCTATCCAGATTTTTGCAGAATGTTCAGATTTTTCTGTCAAGTCACCGAGAAATAAAGTCGCTAAATAATGACATACATTCGTGTTTTAGACTCCACATCCTTCAGAAAAATGCATGCTAACACAAATCGTGTTATTCTAGAAACTTTCTAAGTTTGTAAGAGCAATATTTAAAATCTGTCGTTGTTTGGGGCCTCCCCCATCCCCATAATTTTAGGCTTCGTCCAGATTTTTTGTGCTAAGAAGTTGAGACATATTGTACAGTGTAACATTTAAACTATTTAGGGAGGACTGTGACTGATTATGTAGGTAAGCCACACGGGCATATTATGTAGTTATGCCAGCTGCCTTTCCTAATAACGGTGAAAGGTTGGCTGTGTATTTGTGCTGAATGAGCAAGCTGTAGGTTTATGGCTTAATAAAATTAGCAAAAGACGGACATTTTTTCCAAAACAATCGCACTTTAACCAGTTTGCTAATGCAGCACTGCCAACCAACAGCAAAAGTGCAGAGTTCAACACCCTCCCTTTCGGCAGTTTATTGGTAGCTATCATTCCCAACCGTTCGTAGCTTGTGGCACAACACAGCGGTGACGCGCACCACCAGCAGCAAGCACTGCAAACGTCCTTGGCTACTGAGTAAGAAACGAACTTCCATTCGCAGTTTTTGCCGTATATTTCTTCACTATGGCGACCGGCGACAGACCCTTCAAGGTGGTTGTCTTTGGGGCTTCGGGCTTTACTGGCCAGTTTGTGGTAGAAGAGGTAGCTCGAGCAGCAGACAAAGACGCCTTCAAATGGGCTGTAGCAGGCAGAAATAAAGAGAAACTACAGCAAGTCCTACAACAAGCGTCTGAGACTCTAGTAAGTACATAGGCCCCATCTGTCTACCTTTAGCGAAGCTAACCTCTAGGGTAAGGGGGCGTGGTGGACCACGGCATGCACTAAGACACTAGGTTATGTCCACTGCTTGTGAAATATTTATATTATGATAATAGCAGGAATATATATTTGTCTTCCTGGTTTTTAGACTGAATCATACTTAAACGCATTTTAACAGGTTTTGCGCACTTACTGTTATAAGCCTTAGATGCTCTAAGTTAGATCTCAGGTTGTTGTCTACTTTTGCGTAGGGATAAGTATATGTCTATGTTTTAATGGGTTTGTGTTTGTTCACTGAAAATAACATTATGTCATGGTTGTAGACCAAAAAACACGTGTTTGTTGGTTGATTTGATTTCTACACCCTTCGGTTTCATCCTCGTGGAATCTTTTATTAGTCTTGTAAGCATACCTCCAACTGTCTATAATTTTGGGGAAAATGTACAGATTTGTGTCTCAAAATTTCAGTATGTTCCCCATAAATTCGTGTTTTTACCATATCACCGGGATGATTTGATTAATTAAAACACTAAATAATGACATTTAAGCTTCAGACTTCATATCCTTTAGAAAATACATTTTAACACAAATCCTGTTCTAGCAACTGTCTAAGTTTATAAGCGCAATGTTTAAAATCCGTCCCTGTTTTGGGGCCTTTGCCCCCCACTATGCTAGGCTTTTGTCCATAGTTATTGTGCTAAGAGGTTGAGAAATATGCTTATACGTCGATGTTCCTGAACCAAGCTGAATAAAAAGTGATTAAAAGTAGGTTCCATAAAAAAGATACCACCAGGAAGTACCAGTATAAGATTCGTTACATCTTAAGGAAGTTGGTTTAGGATATGAACAATTTACTAGCATTTTTATTCAATAAAAACTTTAGAACGATGTCGACAAAAAGCTTTGGAGAGGGTTAGTACAATGAGCTTTATGCATTATAGAAGAAAAATACTGATTAACAAAGCGTATGGTAGAAGTGGACACGTTGTCTAAGACCTTCATTTTTTTCAGATGTACATCTTTGTGCTGCTTTTTCGGACGTAAAGTCTTGTGCGCGGCTTGTTAAGCTGTCCGGAAGAAAAGTGTCGCTAGTTGAGTTTCGTTTGGTACCCCGTCTTCCTTAGCTGTTGTGAAGAGCTGTGCATTTTGATAGCTTTCCTCGATAGTATGTTTAGTTAATCAAGATTATCGTTTTATACTAGACTTTCTGGATCACTATAATTTTACAAGTGGGCCACTTTATTCCGTAGTTTTATGTGGTATACTTGTCATCAGATAGCCTTCAACTCTAGGGACAGCAAAGCCTGTTTGAAAGCAGGTAATTTCGCCCCATCGATCGGACGTCTAATTAGCATACAGCTCTTAACTCCTCCTGGGTGTAGTAGGATTGTAGGTCACTCTCAATAAATGAGTATGAAAACTTGAGTCACTAACTGACAAAATGACGCAACAAACTATATAGACAGTGTACAATAGACGTTAAAAGGGCTGCTCAGTTCTTAGCGTAAGCTGCATTTATTAAAACAGTTGTATGTAATTAATTATGTAGTTGTTGTTTGTCTTTTCGGCTTTTCCCGGTTAGGGGTCGCCACAGCGGAACTCCGTACCGCTAATGATTGGCAACAGATTTTTTTTTTTTGTGGCGAGTTGTCAGCCGACACCTAACCTTCAACGAAGGGACGCCCATTCACGCATGACACCACTCGATGGCAGGAGAACATACAGACTCCACACAGATGGCACTCCAGCCGAGAATCGAACAGGAGAACCTCTTGCTGTGACTCAGCGCTACCGCTGCACCACCAGTTTTTAGTCTTCAATAGATATGACGTTTTATGTTTCTGTATTTAACTGTAGGATGTGTCATTTCATCAGAACTGCCCACCCCGAGTAACGTAGATGTAACCACGCCCTTTCTTGTCAGTCGGTTAAGGAACGCCTCACACGAACTCCTACTGGTGTGATCTTTCTTGAAATAAGCCGTACCAGGAACGGAACGATTGACGACAGTGTATTAACTACTGAAACGGAGTTCTCGGTATAATATGTAGCTTCCCCAGTAACATTATGCCTTTAAGTTGTGGTTCCAGTTATGTTGACAGCATACAGGGCAGGTGTTAGCATTCTAGGTCCCTCCTAAGCAACTTTGACTTTGGGACCACACTGTTCAACTCTCGATATCACCATGTGTCACTGCTGCCTGTCCGCAACGGTCTGTATAACATATGTTAGCAAGCTTTGGAATTGAAATGCTTTTGTGACATGCAGAGGCTTTTAAATTGAATTACATTGTGAAGGTGTGTCAACAATGTAATTAGTCCCACAGCAGCCCATTCAGGCAGTTGCACATTATATGGCCTTCTGTGTACGCAGTCTTACAGTCACAGCTAGTACTTGTGTACACACCTTCACATACACACGTTTTGGCAGCAGTGTTGTTATACAGCTTTTTAAGTATCATATGAGGGTAGTCAGTCTGGTTTTGTATTAGGTCAGTACCCCTCCAGATGCGCAGTAGCAAGGACCGCCCAACACCCTGCGCATGCCGTTTATAATTGTATGTCGTCGAAATGAATATTCAAAACTTTATAGTTGTCCTTGCATTCACCACTGCAGTAGTCCCTGCCTCGAAGCCTTCCATCCGGCCAGTTTACAAAATATTTCCGTTGCTTTAAAGGGACAATCCCAGGGATTCTTTTGTTTTGATTCTAGTCTTTGTTTACATTTTCAGTCTGGCTTTCTGGGCATGTCCCAACTATGGCTGCAGGGGTTGGGGGAGGGTACTTACAGGAAGCTTCAGAGGTGTTAGGCAGATTCCTTCTCAAATTGCAGTTGTATTCACAACAGCTCTCACTGAGTCATTCATTAGTTTCAACTGTCCTTTTTATCCTCGGAGAAACTACCTTTTCAGCAATGTTATGACTTGACTTGCTAATACCCTGCAGGAAAGCATTTGAGCAGTGCAAAGTTAAAACATTGGTAAACAAGAGTTTTTAGTTAATTTCATTTCATATTTTATTTTGTGCCGATTTCTAAATTCATAGCTATGTGCAATGATTTTATGACACAAATGCCCTAGCTTCTGTAGAAAGCATCTGAAAGATGCAAGTTTCAAACATTAGTAGAAACAGTCTTGTTTCTTTTTTCATGTTCAAATTGATCTCTGAATACTAGCCAAGTGTGATGGTTTTCTTACCTGCTAATAGCTCTATGAAAAGGCATATGTGTGATACAGGGTTCAAACATGAGTAGACAGTCTTCGGTTCCTTTTGTTTTGTAGTCTACATTGCTCATATAAACTCAGAAAGCTGCTCAACTAACACAATTTGCATTATTGTGCATTTTCTGAAGGATAAGAAGTCTGAGCTCAAATATAGGTCATTATTTAGTGACTTTCATCTTCATTGATTTGGAGGAAAAACGTACATTTTATGAGGAACAGACCAAAAATATCAGATGAAAATCTGGGCATTCTGCAAAAATCTGGACAGTTGAGAGGTATGGGCAAACACACTCATCCATTCCTTTAATTTCATATTTTATTTTGTGCTGTCCTCATACATTTCCTACTATACGTGCTATATGCTACATGTTGGTGACTTAGTGGTTGCACTGTATGATATGCCCTTAAGCAGTTTTATTTCTCTTTCTACCTTACAACTGTATGCATTTGTGCTTGATTCCACTGTTATCTGTAGACAAGTAACTGGAATGATACAGTGTGGGTTTTTGTCATCATGCTGTCTGTATTGCCTGATGAGAGGCTAATTCCTTGTCTGACAATCCTTAGTCTTACATGACACTTTTTAAACTGTTGTTGCCTTTCCAAATTACTCACACGGAGGCATCCTCAGACCAGTGACACAACTAGTATCCTACCCTATTCACTACCTCATACTCTAATACCTTGCCCTTCATAAATAAATAATAAATGTACTTGAGACCATGCAGCTGTGCTCTAATACACATGTTATTCCTGATCATACTGTGTCGTGGCATAAATACATAACTCTACTTGAGACCGTGCAGCTGTGCTCTAATACACGTGCTATTCCTGATCATACAAGTCGTGCCATAAACAAATAATAAATGTGAGACCGTGCAGCTGTGCTCTAATACACATGCTACTCCTGATCATACAAGTCGTGCCATAAATAAATAATAAATGTACTTGAGACAGTGCAGCTGTGCTCTAATACACATGTACTTGAGACAATGCAGCTGTGCTCTAATACATGTGCTATTCCTGATCATACTATGTTGTGCCATAAATAAATAATAAATGTACTCGAGACCATGCAGCTATGCTCTAATACACATGCTATTCCTGATCATATTATGTCGTGCCATAAATAAATAATAAATGTACTTGAGACAGTGCAGCTATGCTCTAATACACATGCTGCTCCTGATCATACAAGTCGTGCCATGAATAAATAATAACTGTACTTGAGACAGTGCAGCTATGCTCTAATGCACATGCTATTCCTGATCATACAAGTCGTGTCATAAATAAATAATAAATGTACTTGAGACCGTGCAGCAATGCTCTAATACACATGCTATTCCTGATCATACTATGTCGTGCCATAAATAAGTAATAAATGTACTTGAGACTGTGCAGCTGTGCTCTAATACACATGCAATTCCTGATCATACAAGTCGTGCCATAAATGCATAACTGTACTTGAGACCATGTAGCTGTGCTCTAATACACATGCTATTCCTGATCATACAAGCCGTGCCATAAATAAATAATAAATGTACTTGAGGCTGTGCTCTAATACACATGCTATTCCTGATCATACAAGTCGTGCCATAAATAAATAATAAATGTACTTGAGACTGTGCAGCTGTGCTCTAATACACATGCTATTCCTGAACATACTATGTCGTGCCATAAATAAATAATAAATGTACGTTCTAATACACATGCTATTCTGAAACATACTATGTTGTGTCATAAATAAATAATAAATGTACTTGAGACCTTGCAGCTGTGCTCTAATACACATGCTACTCTTGCTCATACAAGTTGTGCCATAAATAAATAATAACTGTACTTGAGACTGTGCAGCTATGCTCATAGGTTCATACTAGGCTATCTGCCCTAGAGCATTTATAAGCCTAGCCAGAGTGTGTTTGGCTTTCGCCACCCATTTTAAATTAATTTTGCTATGCCCTTTTTCGAGGTTAGTATACTGTGCCTCTGTCTAACAGTGACACAGAAGTGATACCCGGGCTAAACCTACGATCTCCCATCCACTCATCAAAATTTCCTCTTGAAGAGAGTCAATGAGGGACTCTGCCTAACCTGGACTGGGATTTTATTCCAGAGTGAAGGGAGCCTCTGGGTTATGAATCTGTCCCTCCAGCATGTCCTATTTATTTCAGTGCTGAGGTTCAAGTCTCTCGAGCGTGTAGCTCGATGAGATTTGGATTTTCTGAGGTGCCGCATGTCCATTAATTCCGGGTTGGACATGGCTTTATACGTCAGGCACAGATCGCCTCTAAGCAGGTGGTATGCCACTGAGTAGAGCTGGAGTTCCTTTAACTGGGCAGCATATGGCATCTGTTTGAGCCCTTTGATCCTCTTGGTGAGGTACTTTTGGGGTCTTTCCACTTGCTGTAGGTGTCTGGTAAGGTACATCCCAAAAGGGGCATTGTACTCAAATATGGGCCTGATGAGGGATGAGTAAAGAGGCACGATGACCTCCCCTGATCTAGATGTGAATCCCTTCATGATTAGGTGGGCTATATAAAATGTTTTTCTAACCACTTTAGCCAAGTGGTTGTCAAATGAGAGATTGCTATCAACTTGGGTCCCCAGGTCCCTAATTACTTCTTCCGTACTTAATGGATTACCACCTATGTGGTAATTTGTGGGCACTTTGTTTTTGCCAAAGGGGATGACTATACAATTTTTGGCGATTAGCTTGAGGCCATGGCTCTGGCACCAGTTGTCTGTTTCTATGAGGCCCTTTTTGGAGGATGCTTGTGTCGGCTGGAGAGTCGATTATGGTGCCCAGTTTGCAGTCATCTGCAAACTTGGTCAGCCACAGTCCTTCCATGTTGGCCTGTACCTCCGAGAAATGTATACCGAACAAGAGAGGTCCCAGGACTGAACCTTGTGGGATGCCACTTGTAACTGGTTTGGAGTCTGACATGGCTCCAGCAATTCTAACCATGTGGGTTCTGTCCATGAGCCAGTTTGCAACCCATCTAGTGACATAGGGGTTTATATTTGAGCTGGTGAGCTTATCTATAATGCCCAAGTGGGGTATTGTATCGAAGGCTTTTGCGAGGTCCAGGTAGGTTGTGTGGACCACCTTCGCCTCGTCAATGGCCTTGGTAATACACATGCTATTCCTGAACATACAATGTCGTGCCATAAATAAATAATAAATGTACTTGAGACCGTGCAGCTGTGCTCTAATACACATGCTACTCCTGATCATTCTGTGTCGTGCCATAAATACATAATAAATGTACTTGAGACCGTGCAGCTATGCTTTAATACAGATGCTATTCTTGATCATACTATGTCGTGCCATAAATAAATAATAAATGTACTTGAGACAGTGCAGCTGTGCTATAATACACATGCTATTCCGAAACATACTATGTTGTACCATAAATAAATAATAAATGTACTTGAGACCGTGCAGCTGTGTCTAATACACATGCTATTCCTGATCATACAAGTCGTGTCATAAATAAATAATAAATGTACTCAAGACCGTGCAGCTGTGTCTAATACACATGCTATTCCTGATCATACAAGTCGTGCCATAAATAAATAATAAATCTACTTGAGACCATGCAGCTGTGCTCTAATACACATGCTATTCCTGATCATACAAGTCGTGCCATTAATAAATAATAAATGTGCTTGAGACCATGCAGCTGTGCTCTAGTACATGTGCTATTCCTGATCATACTATGTCGTGCCATAAATAAATAATAAATGTACTTGAGACAGTGCAGCTATGCTCTAATACACATGCTATTCCTGATCATACTATGTCATGCCATAAATAAATAATAAATGTACTTGAGACAGTGCAGCTGTGCTCTAATACACATGCTACTCCTGATCATACAAGTCGTGCCATGAATAAATAATAACTGTACTTGAGACTGTGCAGCTGTGCTCTAATACACATGCTATTCCTGAACATACTATGTCGTGCTATAAATAAATAATAAATGTACTTGAGACAGTACAGCTGTGTTCTAATACACATGCTATTCCGAAACATACTATGTTGTGCCATAAATAAATAATAAATGTACTTTAGACCGTGCAGCTGTGATCTAATACACATGCTATTCCTGATCATACTATGTCGTGCCATAAATACATAATAAATGTACTTGAGACCATGCAGCTGTGCTCTAATACACATGCCATTCCTGATCATACTATGTTGTGCCAGCCATAAATAAATAATAAATGTACTTGAGACCATGCAGCTGTGCTCCAGTACACGTGCTACTCCTGTTCATACTATGTCGTGCCATAAATAAATAATAAATGTACTTGACCGTGCAGCTGTGCTCTAATACACATGCTATTCCTGATCATACAAGTCGTGTCATAAATAAATAATAAATGTATTCAAGACCGTGCAGCTGTGTCTAATACACATGCTATTCCTGATCATACAAGTCGTGCCATAAATAAATAATAAATCTACTTGAGACCATGCAGCTGTGCTCTAATACACATGCTATTCCTGATCATACAAGTCATGCCATAAATAAATAATAAATGTACTCGAGACCATGCAGCTGTGCTCTAGTACATGTGCTATTCCTGATCATACTATGCCGTGCCATAAATAAATAATAAATGTACTTGAGACAGTGCAGCTATGCTCTAATACACATGCTATTCCTGATCATACTATGTCATGCCATAAATAAATAATAAATGTACTTGAGACAGTGCAGCTGTGCTCTAATACACATGCTACTCCTGATCATACAAGTCGTGCCATGAATAAATAATAACTGTACTTGAGACTGTGCAGCTGTGCTCTAATACACATGCTATTCCTGAACATACTATGTCGTGCTATAAATAAATAATAAATGTACTTGAGACAGTACAGCTGTGTTCTAATACACATGCTATTCCGAAACATACTATGTTGTGCCATAAATAAATAATAAATGTACTTTAGACCGTGCAGCTGTGATCTAATACACATGCTATTCCTGATCATACTATGTCGTGCCATAAATACATAATAAATGTACTTGAGACCATGCAGCTGTGCTCTAATACACATGCTATTCCTGATCATACTATGTTGTGCCAGCCATAAATAAATAATAAATGTACTTGAGACCATGCAGCTGTGCTCCAGTACACGTGCTACTCCTGTTCATACTATGTCGTGCCATAAATAAATAATAAATGTACTTGACCGTGCAGCTGTGCTCTAATACACATGCTATTCCTGATCATACAAGTCGTGCCATGAATAAATAATAACTGTACTTGAGACTGTGCAGCTGTGCTCTAATACACATGCTATTCCTGAACATACTATGTCGTGCTATAAATAAATAATAAATGTACTTGAGACAGTACAGCTGTGTTCTAATACACATGCTATTCCTGATATACACATGCTATTCCTGTTCATACATGTCGTGCCATAAATGAATAATAAATGTACTTGAGACCGTGCAGCTGTGCTCTAATACACATGCTATTCCTGATCATACAAGTCGTGCCGTAAATAAATAATAAATGTACTTGAGACCATGCACCTGTGCTACACATGCTATTCATGCTATTCCTGTTCATACATGTCGTGCCATAAATGAATAATAAATGTACTTGAGACCGTGCAGCTGTGCTCTAATACACATGCTATTCCTGATCATACAAGTCGTGCCGTAAATAAATAATAAATGTACTTGAGACCATGCACCTGTGCTACACATGCTATTCCTGATCATACAAGTTGTGCCATAAATAAATAACTGTACTTGAGACAGTGCAGCTATGATCAATACACATGCTATTCCTGATCATACTATGTCGTACCATAAATAAATAATAAATGTACTTGAGACAGTGCAGCTATGCTCTAATACACGTGCTATTCCTGATCATACAAGTTGTGCCATATATAAATAATAAATGTGCTTGAGACAGTGCAGCTGTGCTCTAATACACGTTATTCCTGATCATACTGTTATGAAATAAATACATAATAATTGTACTTGAGACCGTGCAGCTGTGTTCTAATACACATGCTATTCTTGATCATACAAGTCATGCCATAAATAAATATTAAATGTACTTGAGACCATGCAGCTGTGCTCTAATACACATGCTACTCCTGATCACACTATGCTGTGCCATAAATAAATAATAAATGTACTTGAGACAGTGCAGCTATGCTGTAATACACATGCTATTCCTGATCATACTATGTCATGCCATCAATAAATAATAAATGTACTTGAGACATAATACACGTTATTCCTGATCATACTGTTATGAAATAAATACATAATAATTGTACTTGAGACCGTGCAGCTGTGTTCTAATACACATGCTATTCTTGATCATACAAGTCATGCCATAAATAAATATTAAATGTACTTGAGACCATGCAGCTGTGCTCTAATACACATGCTACTCCTGATCACACTATGCTGTGCCATAAATAAATAATAAATGTACTTGAGACAGTGCAGCTATGCTCTAATACACATGCTATTCCTGATCATACTATGTCATGCCATCAATAAATAATAAATGTACTTGAGACAGTGCAGCTGTGCTCTAATACACATGCTACTCCTGATCATACAAGTCGTGCCATGAATAAATAACTTGAGACAGTGCAGCTATCTTCTAATACACATGCTATTCCTGATCATACAATGTCCCCACTCCATTATCAGATGGTAAATAGCATAAACTATAAAGGAACAATGTAATCTTTAACATAGTTGACACAATGGGTAAGGGCTGTGTCTGTCATGCACAAAATACAAGGCTTGAGCCTGACCAGTGGTTAATGCCTGTTCAGAGTTTGCATGTGGTCTCTGTACAGTACTTCCCACCTCCCAAAACATGCTGGGTGTTGTCAACTCAAACTCACCATAAACAAATAACTGGAGTCATGGGTAGCACCACATACTGTAGGTAGTGCCTGTTGAGGTAAGAATTGTAAAACTAACCACTTTAGGCATTAACTGTGATGTGCAGTATCCTCTAGATAGGAGATCACTCATCACAGACTACACACCATGTCAAGGACAGCGACTCAACATTGTAAAAACTGGCTGTTGGTGAGCTGGTCATGTTGACTAATGTTGCCAAATGGGTTGCAGAACTGGTCTACTCCAAACTACACAAGGGACCATGATAATGGTCTAAGGGGCCTATGTGTCCTATATGTCAGAGTGTGTCTTCCATAATAGCAGCCCTAGTTCAATAAGCTACTGGATAGGTGGTGTCTGGTTATCTAGCTTGAGTTGGCTAGCATATCACCAGATCATCAATAAGATCTAAAGGTGTTAATGCTCAGTACTACAAGTCTAAACAAAAAACTTCAAATCCTTCATGCTCTTTTCACAATGCTAACATCTGTGCAGTCACTGAGACAATGGTTTATAGCCACAGATAGCACATCGGCAGTGGAAGGCTATAATACCTTCCACACATTTAGACCAGCAACTACACAGACAGGGGCTAAAGAGGGAGGTATTTCAATTTACATCAAAAATACATCCAAAATTAATATACCTCAAGGCTGGTCAAACAGGGCAATGCACTTGAGCTTCTCCATGTTCTAATCATCACACACAAAATCACATACCTCTTCCTTGCAAGCTATAGGTTCCTCTTTATGGTCCAGGAAAACCATAGCACGTGTTTAAACTTAATGGAAACACTCACCATCCAACTCAATATCATATTCATGGGTAACTTTAATTACCCCACTATTAACTGGGAATAATTTAGGACAGTAAATGTGCAGGCAAAGAAATTCCTGGACCAGATTGTCAATACATCAAACAGGCATGCAAATATACTGGGTCTGGCCCTCACTAATATGGGAGAGTGCAGCACACCCCCTAATGTAATGTCTTCTCAGATAAGGTCACATCACAAAATGGTCTTCTTTGAAGTAAAAATAAATCTTGGAACTGCAGCTAACTCTGGAATGTTCAAGAACTATTCAAAGGCTAACTTTCTACTACTAAGTGCTAATCTGGCAACATTTCAAGTCCTCCAGAAACCTGGGAATGCTTCTGCCTATGCAGAACTCTTCACTGAAATGCTATACAAGCATGTTAATAGCTGTGCAGAGGCAGCTGTACATACCAGGAAGAATAGAACTAACTCAAAAAACAAGATCCATGGTGAAATCACAACATCAATAGGCTGTATAGCAAAAAAAAAGAAAAGAAAATCATGGCAAAAATTAGGAGGTATAGTACCCAGCAGGATAAAAGAACTTTTATACTATACAAACAATTCAAAGGACAAATAAAGTCTAACAAAGCCAAATTTGCAGTAAATCTGTCCTTCAGGCCAAGAACAACCACAAAGCATTCTTTAGCTATGTCTGCAACCTCAAAGGCAATACAGAAGTGTTAGTACAGAGCTGATTTTCAATGCAGCCACCTATACTGACCCTATGGGGTCCAAATGAAGAGATAATGTGTCAGCAAGTGGAGTAGCATTGCTGAAATTTAATTCATCTTCAAGTCTTGGTGAGTACCTTCACAAGGTGGACCTTGTTTTTTCACAAAATCTCACAAAGACATCACTGATATATAGACTGGATTTTATTTCCCATATATCATGGACAGAAGTAGGTTAAAAATGAAAAAAAAGACAGCTGGGTGCACAAGCCCCAAGATAAAAAAGTGCCCAATCCTGGTAGGCGCATTGGTGCCAAGAGTGAAAAAATTTACAGAGTAGAATCCTGATGACACTAAAACATTCCTACAATGGGGCCAGGCCGGGCCCAAGAGAAGGATGCCCCCCCACGGCGTAGAAGGAAGTAGTAGTCCACAAAAAATCTCAAAAACTGATAGGCCAAAAAGAGCCATAAAGACAACAGACTGGACTATTGAGCATAAGGCTGGTATGACCCTGACCCTGAGTAGCATCCTGCCCTCACCAAGAATGATACCATGATATAGAGAAAAAATTATCAATTTCAACAATTGGCTAAGCTTCTGGTGTCATTCAAAGGGGATCCAGTGTCTGTCAGCCTGGGATGACATGCTCGACAAGCCACGCTACTTTGCTAGAGACAGCTTGCACCTGTCACCCTTAGGCTTTCGAATACTGGCCAAGGCTCTTGCCACCCCCATAGTGCCTTTTTTAGGCAAGGCTCAAAAGACAAACCCACTGCCGTAAACAGCACAAGTAACAAAAAACTGAGGGTAATGCTGCTCAATGCCAGAAGTCTAAACCTCAAAATGCACGCACTCGAGGCACTCCTCAGTATGGAGAAAAATCGATATATGTGCAGTAACAGAAACCTGGTTTAAGGCTCCAGAGAGCACCCCAGCACTACCAGGCTACAACTCATTCCATACATTTCGGCCACAAAACCTGGACCGAAATACAAAAGGAGGGGGAGTATTCATATTCATCAAGGATACCCCCACCTCCAGGTTAGTGGCACAGCACGATGCTTCAGAGATCATCCGCATGCAACTAACAACGGGCAAAACTGCTATTCAAATTATAGCTTGCTACAGATCACCCACCATGTCCCAGGACCTCCACTCCACATTCCTGGAAACACTGGGAAACATAAAGGTCCTACCAAACACCCTGATATTGGGTGATTTCAATTATCCAAACATTAACTGGGAGAACTACTCAAGTACGAACTCCCTGGCCCAACATTTCCTAGAATTTATAAACTCAAACACCCTGGATCAACTGGTTAACACCCCCACCAGAGATGACAACATATTGGACCTGGTCATCACCAACATGGGCGACCGGTGTCCCACACCAGAGGTCAACCCCTCGCTGGTTAGATCTGACCATAAAGTAATCACTCTGGATATCCACATTCCGCCAACAAAAAACCACCATGAAAATTTTTTCTAAAGCAAACTTCACGTTACTTAAGACCGAGGTGTAAGTTTCAAAGCCCTCATGCTAAAGGATAATGCTGTCCAAGCTGCAAAATCCTTTACTAATGCACTCTATGGCCACCTACAAGAATGCATGGATCATGAAATCCCAAACAAAACCAAGACTCACTCCTCCAAGGAAAGGAAACCAGTCTGGTGGATCCCTGCCATAAACAAGCTATACAATAGAAGGAGGAAACTAGTACAGAAGAGAGTAAAATCCCAAGAAGGGAAGACATCCCTGATCAGTATCAGCAAGAAACTACGTTCCCTCATAAAATCATCCAAGGCTGGCTTTGAAAGAAAAATTGCCATGGACTCCAAAGATAACCACAAGGCATTCTTTAGCTATGTCAAGAATCTAAGTGGCAATTGTCAGATCTGCTCAGAGTTAGTGCAGAATGGCACAAAATACACTGAACCGACCGATATAGCCAACATCCTGGCAGACAGGTTCACTGCAAACTTCACCCCCCTGTCATTCCCAAAAGGTCCCAAAACTATACCAGAAGAATGTAGTGTCCCTGAAATCACAGACACTCAGGTTAAAACAGCTCTCTCCAAAGCCAAAAACACAGCATCAATGGGATCGGACAGTGTCCCAGGCTGCGGCCTACACGAGCTCAAAGATGAACTAACCCCTCATATAAACACACTTTAAACTCAGCCTCTCCACAGGCTATGTGCCTACTGAGTGGCGCACACAAAGGTGGAGCCAAAATGGACCCCGGAAACTATCGCCCTATAAGCCTGACTAGCTTGGTCTGCAAAGCTATGGAGCGCATCATCATGGATCTCATTAACAGAGACATTGGAAACCTCCAAACACTGGACCCAACACAGTTCGGCTTTGTTAAAGGCAGATCATGCCTCCTAAACCTGGTGGACTTCTTTGAGACAGTTACCAAGGCTATAGAAGAGGGAAAGATGGTCCACACAGCCTACCTAGACCTCGCAAAGGCCTTCAATACCATTCACCACTCAGTTATTATAGACACGCTCACCAGCCTGAACATAAACCCCTACGTCACGAGATGGATTGCCAACTGGCTCACGGACAGAACCCACATGGTAAAAGTTGCAGGAGCTAGGTCTGACTCTAAACCGGTTATAAGTGGCGTTCCCCAGGGCTCAGTCCTAGGAACCCTCCTGTTCAGCATATACTTCTCAGAGGTACAGGCAAGAACAGGAAGACTATGGCTGACCAAGTTTGCAGACGACTGCAAACTAGGGGCTATAATTGACTCTCTGGCTGACACAGACATCCGCCAAAAGGGTCTCACTGAGATAGATACCTGGTGTCAAAACCATGGTCTAAAGCTAAATCTAAATCTAAATGCCAAAAAGTGCATAGTCATCTCCTTTGGAAAAAACAAAGTACCCACAAACTGCCACAAAGGTGGTAGCCCCCTAAATACGGAAGACGTAATAAGGGATCTGGGGACCCAAGTAGATAGTAACCTCTCCTTTGATAATCTCATTGCCAAAGTGGTTAGAAAATCCTTCTATGTGGCCCACCTAATCACATCCACATTTGCATCCAGATCGAAAGAAGTCATTGGGCCCCTCTACGCATCACTCATCAGACCCATCATAGAGTACAATGCCCCATTTGGGATGTACTTTACAAGACACCTGCAACAACTGGAAAGACCACACAAGTTCTTCACCAAGAGGATCACTGGCCTCAAGCAGATGCCCTATGCAGCTCGACTGAAGAAACTCCAGCTGTATTTGGATGCATACGGCCTCCTCAGAGGTGGTCTCTGCCTGACATACAAGGCCATATCCAACCCAGAATTGATGGACATGCTCCACCTAAAGAAAACCATATCCCCTTGAGCCACACGCTCCAGGGATCTAAACCTCACCACAACAATAAATAGGACATGCTGGAGGGATAGATTCCTGTCCCAGAGACTTCACATGCTCTGGAACAAGATTCCAATCTACATAAGGCAGAGCTCCTTGCTAATCCTCTTCAAGAGAAACCTTGACGAGTGGATGGGAAACAAAGTTTACCCCAGGGATCACTTCAATGGCTCTGCTGGACAGAGGCACAGGGAACTAATCTAAGGGGGCGGTGAAAGCCAACACATTCCAGCTAGGCTTATAAATGCCTTCCGGCAGATAGCCTAGTACCTACCTATGAACCTAAGAAAGAAATTATGTTTTGTTACTATTTTGCAAGAAGCCCAGAATTTCCAGACACAAGACATACAAAAAGATTATGATAGAAATGAGAGGAAAGAAAAATACTTCCACAAGAAAAAACTGTCAGAAGCTTCAAATAAAAATTGCATTCATTAATACAAAAGATTTATTTTATTTATTTTATTTTATTTTACATTTGTTGACCGAGCTAGTCCAACTTGATACATGTCCATTTTCAGTAGAGGCCTGGGGAGAAAAGCTCCACATTTGCAATATTATTTACAGTAAGAGAGATTTTACAAAAAGTTGAGGTACATTACAGTTTTTTACTTTAGACTGGAATTTTACTCACAAATTTAGTTCATATCCGGTATAGTTAGTCATAGCAATGAATCACAGGTAAAACTTTTTCAACTGTACAGATGCATACTCTTTTTTTGTAACAGAAAAGTATCTAGCACATGCAGATAAGATGAGTAACACCTATTGGTAAGTGAGGTAGTTAGTCAAGGTTAGCACAGGGACATAACCATTGTGCTTTAAAGTATGCTTTCAGTTTGCTTTTAAATAGGGTCACTGAGGTAAGGGAGGTTAGATCACTGGGGAGGGAGTTCCAGGTTTTGCCAATAGTATTAGAGAACAGAGAGTCACCAGCCAAATTGTTAGTTTTACATATTTGCACAAGTTGTTTATTAGATGAGCGTAGGGTCTTTAGGTTGCTATAGGGGGAAATAAGATTTGTCAGTATTGGTGTGTTAGTAGGTTGATACAGGATCTTGTGGGCAACTGTTAGTTGGTTAAATGTTAAAAGATTTGGCAGCTCTAACCATCCTAGCTATTTAAGATTGTGACAATGATGGGTTCTGTAGGAAGACCCAGTTGTAAATCTGGCAATGTTATTGTAGGAGTTGGCCAGCTTGTTCAAGTTGCTTTTACATGGTTTAGTATATATAGGGGAGGCATATAGTAGGGTA